>NW_008580816.1:0-30128 GCF_000691845.1 Merops nubicus | reverse complement strand
ACTCTTTCCATCAGATCTGACATTATAAATGTTTCAACATAAAAATCAATTGCATGATACTTGCAGTGCTTTTGTTAGCCCACAGAGCTGCTATAATTCCTAGTTATAAGTCAAGGTATGAAAAACTGTTTAAAATTACTAAAAATATAGCCCTCTATAAAAATGCCATAATCCTTCCCTGCAGGTTATTTCAGCATAAATTTTCTGTAGCATGTGGATGCTTGTCTGATCTTCATGCATCTGAATATTTTGGAAATTAGGATGCCTGTACACATAAGGACTTAACTTCAAATATTCATTTGATTCTTTTAGAAACATATTTCTAATATGTCAGGCAACTTTAGCCCTTTATAAAAATTATTGTGCATATTCCACAGCAATTAAAGCACAGAGAATGAATTACTTGTAAAAACATTCAGTAAATTACTTAATGCCTTAATTAAAGTTACTCAGAAGACAAAATGTGATAAAATTTAAAAGGTCAAAACTGAAATGAAACACTTAAAAGAAAAGGTTATAAATAAACCAAATTGTTTATCCTACTCTTTCTTTGCCTTCATTGTCACCTTTGCATACAGAGCTCCAGAATTTCACCTTTCTGCCACCAACTTGTTTTTCTAGATCTGTATGGGTATTTTTTTCATTAAAACTCCACTGATTAACAGCTTCAGTCTTGGAAAAAGCTTCAAAATAGGCAGCCTTCATGGACATGCTTTTTTTCCTTGTACTGCTCAGAGATCTGTGGTTATCAACACTAGTCTGAATATATCAAATGCCTATAGTTTGTGGATGTCTTTGGGGGTGAGAGTAAAAGATCACAGCCTCTTTGCAAGGTGCCATCACTGAGGAATCTTTTCTTTCTCCTTCAAAGCAGCTGTCACAAGGGGCAAAAAAGATTAAAATCTCCGATGCTCTTCTTTACACATGTGAAGAGGATGTTGCCTATCTTCAGATTTTTTTTTCTTTTGTTTCTTTAATTATTATCTTCCTGTGGGAAGCCAAAGTAATTTTCTTTAAAATAAATAGAGTAGACCATTAGACTTTTTTTTTTCCCCTTCCTTTTTTTTCCTCTTTAAGAGGCTGTTTAATCAGATCTGTGGAAGCGATGGGGGAGTATGCTAGTCTCTAACCTTGCAATTATTTCAAGTTTTTTGAGCCTATAAACAGCTATTCTCTATATTCCTCAGTGCCCTTTACAATAAGACTATTACAGCAAAGAGCTTGACTGCATTGTAGCTACTCCTGATGTTTATTCATAAGCTTTTGCTTTTGGAATTAATTTGTGAGGTCAGTCTGGGAACTCTTATGTCTACAATTATGTTTCCACAGACTTCTCAACAACAATCTGCCACCATGCAACTCAGCACACCTCAGAGCAGAGCCAAGGGGACCTGCAGGAATGGGCTCAGAGAAACCCCATGATAGTCAGCAACTGCAAATGCCAAGTGCTGCCCTGGAGAGGGCAGGGTCCCTGCAGTGGGCCGGGCTGAGGACAGAGGGGCTGGGAAGCAGCTCTCTGGGAAAGGCCTTGGGGTGACACTGGGCAGCTTCCTGAATGTGAGCCTGTGGTAGGCTTTGGCAGGAAATGTATCTAGCAGCCTCCTGGGATGCATGAATACAGGCATAGACCATAGACTGAGAGAATTGGTTGTCCCCCTCCATGTGCTACTCATCAGAGCATCTAGTTTGGGGCCAGAACACAGCAAAGATGCGGTCAAACTGGACGGAGCTTTGGGAGGTCCCTTGTGGTGGTAGGGCTGGATGACTTGCCCCATGAGCAGAGCTGCTGGTGGAGCTGGGGTGGTTCAGCCTGGAGAAAGAACAGATTTGGGGTATCTAACAGACCCCCACAGCCTGTAAAGGGTCATTGAGGTTGCCCCAAAAGGCTTTTCCATTTCTGTCCTTGGAGAGATTCAAGCCCTAGACCTGGCCATGAGCAGCCTGATCTGACCTCAGAACTGTCCCTGCATTGGCCAAGGGGTTGGACTAGAAATGTCCCAAGGTCCCTTCCTGCCTGAATTAACCTGCAGTTATGTGCTTCCACTTCTGGTATAAATTACACATCAGATATAACCATGCAGAAACCTCTATCTTTAAGGAGTTAAAAAAGTGCCAGAATGGCACACACTGGAAATGTTATTAAAGGCATTAATTTTAGCTGGAAGTGGTGAGACCAGGAGCTTCACATATGAAGAAGCAGAAATGCTGTATGGTAAATATTGAGTTTCTGGGAAACTGGGAAATCCAGTCAGTATTGTGTTTCAACCACAGAACCTAGATGCCAGGAGTTTACGAGGTCTGGTCTGCTTAAGTACAGTGCATGGTTAGAGCATATCACGTAGCATCCTTTACATAGGAATATTTGTACATGCTGCTTCACAGTAACAGTCAACAAACGAGGTGTTAATGACAGTCACAGCTTACAACAGCTGCAGACTGAATATGTCTTCTGAATAAGCCAGGATGCCTGATCCAAGCTGGATGATGGTGACAATGTGACCTCTGGAAAGCAAATCTTCATGTTTCTTGTTTTGATGTCTTTGGCTGTTTATTTTTAAACGCTAAGGAAAAAGGGAAGCTGGAGAGCTTCCTTTTGCAGTGAATATGCTTTTGCTATATGAATTCATATGAATATGAATTTTGCGAAAATTGTGGCAATTCATATTCATTAATTTCTGGAACACTTCTTGTTCTCTTTTTTTTTTTTTTTTTCTTTCATACATGATATTTTTCTTCTGCAGAAATATGGCTTCTATTTGGTTATGCCCAGAGGAGCATGTAGAGCTGAGAACAGAGGGTATTGTTAAAAGGTGAACTTGATTGAAACCATGCCATGTTAATGCAAACTGATGTGGGAAAAAACACATTTGTATGTTATGTAGCCCTTTTTCAGACAACATGAGTGAATTTTGGATAAGTATTCCTAGTAGAAACCATTGCAAAATTTACTGTGCATTGATGCAAATTGGATATTTTTCTTACTTTTTCCAATTCTATTGTGTTGCACATTGTGTCTTTTTATAATTATTTTTCCACAAGATCCTTCCTAAGTCCTCTATTTTGGTTAATGTCAGATGCCATAAATCAATGCACAACTGATAAGAAGCCACTGCATTTATATCTGCCTGAGTGTACAAGTCTTTATATGTTTTCACTTCAATGACTGATATATATATGAACTGAAGCACATTAACTAGTGTAAAAGCAATCTCAAGTGTCATGGCTACATGTATTTTTAATTACATTTTTCTTCAGTGGATTTCTGAAGTATTTTAAAAAGAAGGTCAGTATCATTCTTTTTATTTTACATATGAGAAAAGAAAAAAGGTATCTACAAGGGAAAGGATAAATCACAAACTTGGAATTAAGTAATGAAAAATACCCTAAAGCCTAATGTTGAAAATCGAGTTGTCCACTCGCTAGCACTGTCCATCTTGTAGGTTCCTAAATTTGCTAAATGTCTCTCTGATTGGTCTGTAAGGTCCCAAGACACCTGGTCCTGTGTTGATGTACCTGTTGGAGCCATACAAAGACCAGTTTCTTACCCAGCACCCCACTGTCACCCAGGAAACTTCTGGCTTAATACTGTGGAAGAAAGCTGGCTAGCTGGAGCTCCTGACACTTGCACAGGAGACCACTGATCTGGGTTGGACACATCCTGGGAAAGCATCACAGCTGCTGGCATTATTAGATGTACATTTGAACTGCAGAATGATTATGGTCTTCCCACTTCCTCAGAGGGCAAGCACTAGTCTTTTATGCAAACACAGAAATCTATTGTTTAATAATTTTTAAAATAAAAATGCTCCTTTAGGCACTCTGCTTCTTTAGGATCTATCTCCAGAAATAGCCCAGCTGACCCGGATCATCAGTGAATGCAGACACTAAAATATATCCCCTTTTTTTTTTTTTTTTTTTTTATTCTCTATCACTAGATTGAAGATAAATAGATACCTGCCACAGTTGTCTATTCTTCTTAGGGATGTCTGTTCTCTCCAACTGACTTTATACAGACCTTTCCTTGGGAAGGCTGTGTTCCAATCATACTGACTTTTCTCTGCCTGTGGTATACTAAGCATGTATAAAAGTAGGTACATCTCTTATCTGAGGTGCAGACAGTCTCCCAAATTCCATTTTAATCTTTTCCAGTTGTAAAAATCAGATACAAATACCAGTTTGCTAAGTCTTTTAGAAAAAATAAACTCCAAATATATCTGCAGTGCCTAGACCTTATCATCCTTTAAAAAATGAGAACCAAAGAAGCAACAAATAAACCCCAACAAAACTGTTCCAGTTTTTCACCCTTAGACATCAATTAAAAGGACTATTTTCTTTGGTGGTACTCTGGATACTGCTGAGAGTAGTGATGGGAGGGTTGGAAGTCTCTGGCAGATAGTTTGGTAAGAATGCCTCCATTCCCTTTCGAATAAAGGCATTGTGCTTGCAACCTGGAGTGCACTGCAGGAGGTAAGCATGCCTGAGAAGCTGAGGCAATATTCAGGGTATGCCTATATACTTTTTATTCCTAAAGACATCTTTAATTTCTGCCACTTTTACCATTCTGCTTTACCATGCAAGTAGTTGTGGAGCCATCCCCTTACCAGATGCACGAAAACTTTAAAAATAACAACAGTTTTCGTCATCTCATTTACAGGGTGTCCTAACGAACAGCATGATTTAGGTGGGGACTTGGGAGTGCAAGTGGCTACAAGAGGGATAAGAGGCAGAAGGATGAGAGGAGCTTAATGAACTGTTTTTACCTCCTTCCAAAAGAAGCATGGTGAAATGATCTCAGAAGGCTGCCCACGGCAGCACTCAGAACACTGTATGATTAAGCCGGTTTTCAGTTCACTTAAGCTGTCATACGTGTCTTCTAAAACATCCCAAACTTCGTTAGAAGCAGCACCACCTTAGACAGATATGTCAGCCTCATAAGTATCATTTAGCACTGCATTTATAGTTTTCTTTCTGTTGTAACAAAAAGTCATAAAAAAAAATGATATAACAGTAGTTAAATCAACCATTTCACTATCACTATTAAGGGTTTAGTAGATGAAGCCTACAGGTCATCTTAAGAAATGTGACAAGATGTAAAGACTCTATTCTGTCTCTGCTGTCTTTTGTGTTGAAAATATAGCTTAATTATTTCCTTGTATTCTCTTTCTCCATACCTGTGTGTTTCTCAGGTGGTTATCTTTAGATAGTTTTTTTATGTTTATCTAGTCAGTAGAGTGCCTGGCCCTTTGTTACCTACGCTCACAACCTTTAACCCTTGGCAATACAGATTCCCTCAGCAGAGATAAAAAACAGTGTGTTATCATTGGGAATCAAGGAACGAATAAGCAAGCTATACCAATTGCAGGTTGAAATATTTTTTACCTGTATAGGAAATCTTCTTGTAAGAAACACACATATATAAGTATTCCTCAGGAGAAGACATCATTGTTTAACTGATAAAGTTGTCACACCGTTCGGAATAAGATTGCCTTTCCTTGTTTACTGAGTGCCATCAAAAAACTATGATTCTAATTGCATTTTACAGCTGAGAGTGTAACAGAAATTATCACTGGTGAATATGCAGGATAATGTAAGAGAGCTACCCTTGCAGCTATTTATATAAAAAAATAATTTATAACTAAAGGCTTAAAAAAAAAAAGGTAAAAACCAATCTGCTAATACTATCTACACTTTCATTTTCATTGATGCAAAATAGATTCTCAGTATCTATTCTCAGTAATGCAGAGTGGTAGAAGTGGCAGAAACTGAACAGTTCTTTAGGAAGAAAAGGTATATAACATCTTTATGCACTTAACACACCATTTGAGCGTGGTAGAATTGAACAAGTTGACACTTTCGCACTTGTAAATCCCAATTACCGCAGTCAAAATAAAATCCATAGTAAAGGGCATAGAAGTATTGTTTTGCATTATGTTCTTCCCAGAAATGAAGTTTTCATGTCAAGGTATTTCACACTTTTTGCCTACATTATCTGTTAACTGTGTTGAGTGACTGGTTTGTTGGCAAGTTATCATAATGTTTCTTTTAGTGTTAATTCTTCCAATGAAAGTTGGACTAAAACATTGAAAAATTGATTAAGATAAGGTAGAAATATACCTGAAAAAAATAATTATGGCAAGCTCATATTTTAGTGATTTAGGCTACTCTGTGGTAATATGCTTTCTGTAAGACTTTAGCTTCTTTTACAGTTACAGCTTCAGACATGCTTTGATACTATAACAAAGAGGAGTATTGCCATCTGGATTAATGGGAAGTCAAATAGCCCCATTTGAAGATACATAATCAATCATCAGACTGGAAACATGTTTTTGATGTAGTCGTATTAACAATTAGTAAAACAAAAATGCATTAATCTAATTTTCCTTGTGCATACAGTAAAAATCTCTATTTCAGCACATCCTGAAGTAATATAGATATCTACTCTTCCTCCCACAAGAGAAAGCCATTAATAACAAGTATAAATATCTTCATACACTTACAACCCACAGTGTTTCCAACTTCATACAACTTTCAAATAGTAAAACTATTTTAAGAAAAACTTTATTTTTAGAAATTAACAGATTGGCTAACATTAGCAGGAACTGAAAACTGAGGAATACATAAATAAATATTTCAGAAGCTAACTGTAGGCTGCTGTTTGAAACCTAGAATAGAATGATTAATCATCAGAATGTGTCTCTGAGGTAGGTGACAGATATGTTACTGTTACTGTAGCCTGGAGAAGCTAAAGGCAAGTGTGGTTAATAAATACAATATTTTGAGGACAGGGCATCTAGCAACTGTCAAATTGCAAACAATATTTTTGTGTGGTATTTGTTCTCAGATGCTAAATAAAATAATATACAATTCAGCTGAAAAATTTTTTTCAATATTTATCTTTTTATGTACTTTATTTTTTTATGACCATTCCTTCTTGGATTATAGGATCTTCATTCTGCTCCCCATCCCAGCCTTACATCTCAGGAGGATGGACACTCAGAAGGCAACTGGTCTTACTATTAAAGGCTGAGGCAAAGAAGGCATTCAGTACCTCAGCCTTTTCCTCATCCTTGGTCACTATTTTCCCCCTTGTATCCAATAAAGGACAGAGATTCTCCTTAGTCGTCCTTTTGCTGTTAATGTATTTATAGAAATTTAGGTTTTTTTTCTTTTATGGTAGTAGCCAGATTAAGTTCTAGTTGGGCTTTGGCCTCTCTGACTTTCTCCCTGCACAGTCTTATGGAATCTTTGTAGCATTCATGAGTGTCCTGCCTCTTCTTCCATACGCCACAGACTTTCCTTTTGGCCATAGACCAAATGACTACTGTATATGTGCAGATCATGTGCATTGTTTCAGATCTATCAGTGCTTCCACAGCTGCAAGGACTGATCATAAATTCTACTTTTTATTAATTTGTCCTATAATTATTTAATTTCTGTTATTTAATAATGAATATCTTAGACAATAAAATTCGTCTTTCCTTTCATTCCTGTTTCATCAGCTGCTTCCACAGACTGGTGATCCCTATTTTTAGTAATATCAATATGATCAGCCTTTTTTCTAGTAACAGAACAGTATTTATGTAGTCACCTAATGAATCTGTTCACATTACATACTTGCCTTCTCCTTCTTTTCAGTCATGAAGTGACTGTTTTTTTTTTTCTCCCAGTTCATCAACTAAAGGCAGATAGTATAAGACATGAATGTAAAAATTGTCTCTTTTGATGGTGTACTTTGTTTCTCAGTCACATAAAAAAAAAAAAATCCTCAATATGAGCTTGTGGTTATCTTGTTCAGTGTTAATATATGCCCTTCAGTAATCTTCTGTGGACCTCTACTGATGAGATCTCTGGGATGCTCTATAAAATGTTAAATTTGAGACTCCTAGATTGAGATGACGTCTCAGTGTATGTATCTTAAAATACATCAGGGCATGTTCCCTCTCTACTCTGCTCTAGTGAGACCCCCCCCACCTGGAGTACTGTGCCCAGCTCTGTAGTTCTCAGCACAAGAAACGCTTGCATCATGTATGGACCATGGACAGCTGGAGCAGGTCCAGAGGAGGGCCACAAAAATTATCAGAGGGATGGAGCTCTATCCTATGAGGAATGGCTGAGAGAGCTGAACTTGTTCAGTCTGGAGAAAAGGCAGCTCCAAGGAGACCTTATTGTGACCTTTCAGTACTTAAAGAGGGCCTATAAGCAAGATGAAAACAGTTTTTAGTTTAGCATGTTGCGATAGGACACTGAGTAATGGTTTTAAACTAAAAGAGGGCATATTCAGACTAGCTAGATGAAAGAAATTTTTTACAGTTAGGATGGTGAAACACTGGAACAGGTTGCCCAGAGAGGTGGTAGATGCCCCATCCCCAGAAATATTTAAGGTCAGCTTGGATGGGGCTCTGAGCAACTTAATCTAGTTGAAAATGTCCCTGCTCAGTGCAGGAGGGTTGGACTAGGCAATCATTAAAGGTGCCTCCCAACCCAAACCATTTTATGACTCTGTGATTTGATGTTGTAATAAAAAGAACTTGTTCATCTCTTTTCACTGAAAAGAGCTGATGATGACCAATGCACCCTTAGGTTTGGTCAAGATGAAACTAAATAGATGATTGAAAATATGCACATCAAAGTCAGTCTATTAGTTTTCAAATGTTTAGCATGTCTATATCAGAGAGATTAAGTGAAGTTAGAGTAAGATTGTTTTTCTGTCTACTAAACCATATAGAGGTCTTAGAAGTGCCTGAAAAGAAAATAAAACTGCAGGAAACTGAAGTCCCATCAATACACATTCGATGCCAGCACAGCAACTTGGAATTAATGGACAGAAGAGCTTTATAACTGTCTTCCATTTAAAACACAGTAGATAATTTTTTGCACAATAATCAAACCCAGAAAAAATAGGCTTGAACCCAAAGCATCTTCAGCTGAACATTTTTCTAAACAAAAACCACCCAAGTGAAATTAATTATTTCCACACAGCCAAGGGGAACTGGGTAATGGAGCCCTTGGGATAGGTGCTGCTCCTAGAGGAAAAAATGCCCTACACATTTGTTAATATAGTCTGAACAGCATTTTTCACATGGGCTACTCTGAGCAGCTCTGCAGCCTAATGAGGCACCCTGTGAATGGTGGGAAGTTCAGAAGGTAAAAAGGAGACTACAGACACCTGAAATTTAAGCTTGAAGCAGTCTTTTAAACTCTGTGGATGTGAGTGGCCAGCTGTTGGCAGACTCATTTATACCATTGAATTCTTTTTTATATTCACTGGAAGTGCTACAGGTGATTTTCAGTTTAGTCTGAGAGTCTGCTTTAAAATCCCAGAGAAGAAAAAGGGCTGGAGGGGCAGGACTGTGATGTAAAGAGAAAGGAAATCTCTCAGACTGGTTACCACTCAGGAGCAGGACTGATATTTTTATAACATTTACCTCAATTCATAAACACTGGGATTTTATAAAACCCAGTACTTTTTTTTTTTCTCCTTTTTTGTATCCCTGCTTCCCGTGGCTCTGAAATGCACAAATTTCATATGTACCTTTTGGTCAGAGGCAATGCGATCTGGGTAGGCAAGACTGAGCCTGATTTCCAGACCCAAGTTGTCTAGTGAAGGAAGGACTATCATGTGGTTATCTGCACCTCACAGTGGAGATGCACCCATAGCTCTGCTGGTCCTCAAAGAGCACTCTGTGCACAAAATCACCACCTTTCTAGCTATAGTTGTGCTATAGCCCAATAGTGTCATAATACTTAAAAGTTAGAGCTAATATTATTGTAAAAGTGTGTAATTTCTGTGCTCTGGGATCTCTTTTAAAAGAATATTTTTATGTTACTACTCTTCTATGTCATCAAGATTCAGCAATGAGGCATCAATAGATCTGGGGGGACTGGAAAAAGTTATAGGCCTATAACTTTACCCTTTTATTCTGAGCTCTTAAATCCTTTTCTCAAAGCCTGGATAAGTATGCAGTATATTTTGTCAGAAGGAGAAAGAACTTTATGCCTTTAATTGCACAGTGCTGAGAAGACAGAAAGCCCAATCTGTGCCCATTATAAGGCAATGCAGATGTGACCTTTGCTGTCATAGACGCAGGCACAAGAGTGAAAAACAACTGTTCTCTACCTCTCTTACATAGACTGAAGAAGAAATGGATATGAGAACTATGAGAACAGTAAGACAGCAAGAGCTTAAACACAGCAATATCTTCCTTGTTCAGAGGGTTTCAAGGAAAGGAACTATTTTACTGACAAACATTGTAAAAGAACTAGAAAGGAATAGATACGGGGAAAAAAAAAAAGAAAAGAACATTTCCAATGGAAAGAGAAACTGTTGTTTAAAGACTGTAAAAATGGTATTGTGAGAAAAAAAATTAATTTCTTTTTGGAAAATGTCATATCTTATTTGGTCAGTGCTCAGCTGGAAGTTTGATTCAATGATTCCAAGATACTGATTTTAGAATGTTTTGATAAGTTCCAGAAATTTTTATTTAAAAAAAGAAAAACAAGGAAGAAATTATCTTTGTTTGTTAATTGCTTTTGATAATTTCTGTAAGAAATTATCTCTGATACCTGATTTTGTTACATGTATTTTTTAATAAAGGAAAGTTCTGGTTGTATTCCATTGGAAATATTGCAGTCATAAGGAAATGCCGTGAAAATACACACCTTTGAAATTGTCTTTATCCACTCCTATGACAATGTGTTTTATGACAGTGTGTTGAACCAGAAGAGTACCTCTAATTTAGTATTAAGACATCCTTAGAACATAACTCCTAAGTATGGTCTTAATGTCGAGATATGTTTAATTACACAGTAAAAATGCATAAGTTGTATTTGATGCATTTGTATTTTTAAATTAAAAATCTGAATACATGGAAATTTATCTGGACTTTTTTATTGTTATTAAAATAATGTCCATTCTTTATGAGTGTTTTAGACACACATAATGTGTATTTAGAGTTAAACAGAATAAGGTCCTCCTGATTGGAAATCTTTGAAATTAGAAAAATAATAATAATAATAATAGTTTAAATTGTTAAACTTTTCTCATTCTGACACTGTGAAAAAAAGAAACTTTCAATCTTTCTAGGAGTTTTTTTTCTTAATCAGGAAGCCATGTCTTTCAAAATTTCTTACAAAGCAAAAAATGTTATTATTAGTCTCTTTTTTTCATGTTCTTATATATTAGCCAGTGAGACAAGTTAATACCTATCATTTTTCCTAAAATTGATTCTTAAGAATCAAATTAAGAAGCAGATTAAATTATTTGAACCAAAGAAAACATCTTACAGAGCCAAGTTTTTGTGGAGGTTTAGTAAAACCTTCCTTTTTGTATTTAGAATTACTTTCATTTGGCAGAAAGGACAATCAACATTTATTAAAGGCAAGATCTTGGGAAAAAATCTGAAGAATTGTTCCTTATATATACTATACAATGGACTAAATCAGCTGTTAATATACAGTGTTCTACAAGTTCCACAAAAGATTTGTGTTACCATGTGCTGGACATTAATTTATTTATTTACATATCATTTCTATGTTTACAACATTTTTAGGGTTCAAGTGACATTAAAAGTATCAAATCTCTTATTCATGTGCTCTTGATAAAGTCTTCTGTGTTAAAATGGGGCAAAAAATAATCTCATAACATGCTCATCTCTGAGAAAAAAACTTATTGCTATGTAGGAAACTAACACATGAAAAGATTATTGCCTTTTACCTAAAAGAAGCAAAGACCTCCTCTTGTTTCCAAGTCAATTAATTGCCTCTTCCAGTTTTGTTCTCAACAATATTCCCAATTAGTCAAGCCTCTCACAAGCCTGGCTCCTTTCCATTTGCACCCTGAACTTACCAACAGTCTTTTATTACAGTATTTCTAAGAATTTTTGCAGGAGTGCCTCTTGTTATTTTACAGCATTTCAGCAAGCTTTTGTGTGTATTACTAACCCATTAAGAGTGCTTGACTGCCATACAACTGTTGGTGGACACACAATCTGCATATTTTCAGTACCTGAGGAATTCTTTTAAGAGTCGGGCATCTCTTGATGTAAGCCTTGTTTGTTTGAAAACCAGCTCCCAGGGAATGACCTATAACCAACCACTTGTCTTGAAACTCTCCTTCATGCAATAAAAGCCAAGATGAAATGCAAATAATTATACATATTTGCTACACCTAAAATGAGAAAACCAGTTTGCCAACACTGTTTTCCATCTCCAAATATACTATGAGAGTTCAAGAGCAGCATATAAGAGAAATGATTTTAAGACGTGAATCAGTGTGTTTGGGGACATGGATGACTATCATGGTGGGATGGCTGCAAATGCAAAGGCTTCTGGGACAGAGTTGGAGGACTGCAACAAGAGCCAAATCTAGCACAGTTTCATCCCTTGGCAACAGCTCCTGGTTTGAGCTGGAAATATGCTGGCACAGCCAAATGGAATGCACTGAAGTGGAGAGAAAGATGGCCAAGAATTTTGCAGCCAGGCCAGTAACAGCCTAGAGCCTTTGAGCTCACTTCTTGGCCTGTTTTTGTTCAGCTGTGTAGGCAGGACCCTTGGCAGGCTGCGATGATTCCTGGTTCAAAGTTGAAAATTACTTTTTCTTAAAGGCATCACTCATTAGTGGACTACAACTACAACCTCCCTCTCAGTGCCGTCTCTCTCTGAGCCCATACATCTTCTACTGTTCTCTATGCAGTGGCCCAGCTTCTGCCAAGCAGCAAAAAATATTTCTTAGCCTGACGGGCTTTTTTGTAAAAACATTTAAAATGTAGAAACTAGGGGTTATGACTGTCTCTGAGGGTGTACCAGATTTTCTGCTTCCCAGATGGACTTTATAACCCTGCAGCTATTATGAATATGTATGAAACCATCTACCAGTCCTTCCTGAATGCCTACCTTTACAGCTCAGGATGATAATGTGTACCGGAAGAGACACTCCTTACTTTTTGATATTTCATACTGGTTTAGAATCATAAAATGGTTTAAGTTGGAAGGGACCTTACAGATCATTTAGTTCCAACCCCCCTGCCATGGGCAGGGACACCTCCCACTAGATCAAGTTTCTCAAAGCCCCATCAAGCCTAGTTGTGAACACATTCAGTGCTGGGGCATCTACAGCCTCCCTGGGCAACCTGTTCCAGTGACTCACCACCTTCAAAGTGAAAAATTTCTTCCTAATAGCTAATCTAAACCTACCCTCTTCTAGTTAGAAGCCATTACCCCTCATTCTATCACTACAAGCCCTTACAAAAAGTCCTTCTGCAGCTTTCTTGTTGGCCCTCTGCATAGAATCATTAAAGTTGGAAAAGACCTCCAAGATCATCAAGTCTAACCATCAATCCAACTCTACCAAGACCACTAAACCATGTCGTGAAGTACCATGTCCACATATTTTTTTGAACACCTCCAGGGATGGTGACTCCACCACCTCCTTGACAGTCTGTTCCAATGCATCACCACTTTTTGTATAAAGAAATTCTGCCTAACATCCAATCTATACCTCTCCTGGCATAGCTTAAGCCCATTTCCTCTCATCCTACCTCTAGCTTCTTGGGAGAAGAGATCATTGCGAAGTTGGAGAGTTTCAGTGTTTATTTACGGATCCATTTACACTTTGTGTTTCTGTTCAGTCCCAAAATCATGTTTCAGTCCTCAATGTTAGCTTAAAAAAATCAACTCCATTGCTCAAAAGTTTAATTGTCCATAAACTGTGTGGCCTTTATTATGATGTTAAAAAATGAAAATTACTCAAAGCATAAACACTTCTTATCTATGTTTCTTTTAGAAAAGCAAGGACAGTGAACAGAAACATACTCTTCCTTCAGTGTGAAAAGTCATTTGCTTTTAAGCTGATCCACATCAGCAGGATAAAGAAAATAATTTTAAAGCATGTTTAACTTTACTGCCAACAGGGTCTGAAATCATAAAACTCAGAGACTCATTTCTTTCCTCCATTCACTTCTATTACAATGTCAAGGTCTGAGTTGCTACAGCAAAACACTTACAAACCATCACCTGAACTGTCCTGGAAAATGTCTCTTAATGTTTTTCAGAGATTAGCAGATGCTTCATTGTGTTGCAGGTTGTTTCATTCCTGAAATTCATCTTATGTGATGCTGGTATGAATGGTTATACAGAAGTGATTCAGGAATAAGGAATCAAACAATAATCAATTAACTGCTACCTGTGCCACTAATCTGCAGGTTATTTATTCTATTGAACCTGATTTTTTTTTAATAGTACATTTTTTGAGCCACTTTTTGTCACAGGTGACCTCAAAGGCAAAGTCTCCCTGTTGTCAGAAAAACAGCAATATCCACATTCTGAAAGTCATATCACTGATCTCCTCAAGAATTAAAAAAGAAGCTGTGGTTTTCCCTTCATGAAAAACCCTTCTTCCTTTCATGAAGTGAGTGATCTCTAATCCATTTAATTATTAAAACTGGCCTAGTTTTTGTCTTGATGGATGCTTAAGTCATTTTTTTGCCACTAGATCCAACCAGTCCAGACAGCATATATGCAGAAGATAATATATGGTAAAGTGGAATTTTAAAGATACTTGGAGTGTAAAATTGCTTGATATGGTTCCTCAGTGTTTAGGAATAATATTTCCTGTTGTTAAGGGTGAAAATAAAGCCATGAAATTATAGACAGTGACAAATTTGTCTTCATGTTAGTAGGTTTATATATCTTGCATAGTTTGCAGCCCCAGACATTCTCATATTTCAAAGAATTTGTAGTCTTACCCTAACATCACCAGGTAGCACTTCCTTTCTTAAACTTGTCAAAAAAACAAAGGTCTAACTGCACAGAACTGAAGGAGTGTTACAGTTGTTTATGAATAACTCATTTGTTGATATTTAATACACCATTCTTTCCAATACGGTTCTTATTTAACATTCTTATCATTATGAGAAATAATTCTGATCTTTCTCTCCAGGGCTATATTAATGAAAAGCATTACAACAACAGCTAATCTTTAAAAGCAGAAAGAACAAACTGCAGAAGCTTTCCTTTTTCCAGTATGAGGAACAAGTATTCAAATTTAGTCTCTTCTTTGCATAAAATGCCCTATGGTCAGGCAACATTACTGAACAACTACTTGTTCAAAGCCTGATACTCAAAAAGAATGATTAACAAAGAAAACTGAACCATTATTATATGCTGTCTGCATATACTGTTACATTTCTTGTCTTTAGATTCAATTTGCATGGTTCTCATGGAAACGGCATTCTATAATGTTTGTAATATATTGCAATATTACATAGATTTTAGTGTGATTCTCCCGCCTACTTGTATTAAATACCAAAACTCTAATTTTATATTATTTTAATATTGAGAAAACAATGAGATGAAACTATATTACCATGGCCTTTGGACATACTACATTCTGCAGGGTTGATTGTTTGCATTGCTGAATCTTGCTTGAGAAAAGCTAATGAACTTGAGATGTGGTGAGACTTAAGACCACTAAGGTTCTCCCTGGAGCCACAAATTCAGTCCCTAAACTGAAATTCAGTAAATTTAATTTTTTCCTCCGGAAAGACAATAAACATTGTACATAGTAACAAAGTCAGCTGTCCCATAGGTGAATAGTTATTTATTTCTGACAAACATATATTTTAGTCTTTTCTACATTTCTGTCATATACACAATAGACTTTTTCTGATAAACACTTTAGGTCCCTATAACTACTTTTACAATTAGGTAAATACATTGGTTCCTCCTATTCCCCCTACATTTTCTTCCTTTGTGAATTTCTTCTTTTTTTACAGAGAGCTGTGCTTGTGGGCAGTTCCTCTAATAGGTTATCCATGTACAATTAATGATTTTTTTCTCTTTTTTCCTTTTTTCCCCACATTTTTTTCTATTTCATAATGTCATGACATCTAGGAGATCTGCTTAAACTCTCTTAGCAACCTTCTTTACTGCATCGTTGTCTATATCTATAGCGGGGTAAAGTGAATGTCTTTTGGGAAAGACAAATTCAAGGACACGGCATGTGGCTTTTCTCCAGGTAAAATTAGTGTTTCAATAACGATTAAATTTGAAACCCAGATAGCAATTCAATAACTACAATAATATGTTAAACGAATTTGTACATACACATGCCAAGTCTGAGGTATAAACGTCTGACATTAAAGGCAAATTTTACTCTACACATAATTTATCATGTTCTCATACTTAACAGTTATACATTTTATTTAATAAGGGAGCATTTCAAGAGACAGTCAACACTGGAATTATCACATATTATGCAGTTGTATTTGAAAGGAAGATCAGTGACAGCCCTAAGATATGTTCTCTGCATAATGGGACCTCATGTCACAGTCAGTAAGAGAGTTAGTCATCGTTAATTGGTCATTACTGATCACAGGAATAGTCCTTAAAGGGTTTGGGATTAATGAGTATCATCTACAGTACAGTGGGAGAGAGAAAAGTGGAAATCAGCTTCTGGACAACACATTTAGTGTTATGCCAGTCACATTTTCATTATAAACAATTGAGTCTATAGATGGATGTGACAATTTTATTTGGTGCTGAAAACTGATCAGCAGTAAATTGTAGTAATTGATTGGATTGATTTTAGGGAAAAGCTTATAAGCTTTCAAACTTTTTTTTTAAACCCCCTCTGTATTCATCATGGCCCAAGACTATTAATCTTTATAGCAACCTGCAATGCTACTTTCTGGTTTTTGAAAACAGTTTTGGTTTAGACCAAGCCTGGTAACAACGGAGTCCACAATCAATGGTTTTAGTAACTATGGGGAAGCAGGGAATTCAGAGTTCTGGTTTACTGGCAAGCTTCCTTACTTTTAATAAGCAGATTTTTAGGGAACTAGATAAAGAATATATACCTATGTGAACATTTTCTGGTTTCCGGAGAGATTTCTGATTTGAATCAAGATTACATTGATTACTTCTTTGGTTTAAGCCTATTAATTTTTATGATACTCATTCAGATTTCTATTCCTGCAGGCTCAAGGGAAGTAGCATCTTATCTCATTCTAGGATTATGAGATTCAAATTTAGAAGGCTGAATACTTTTTAATAATAACTGAATGCCACAAAAGAATTTATTTTGATGGGTTCTCACAGCTTTTGGGTTGCCCTTTTTCTTCCAGTAAAAAAATCCTTTGAATACTTTTCCCTTTGAGTTCAGCTGCAATATAAAATACTTTTATTACTTTTTTAGTTCTGAGAAATTATTTTTAAAGTATTTGTTAAGTTTTCTTAGAGATTGTCTTAGGTATCTGTCTATCAAAATGTGAGAATTTGGGGTTCCTTTTTATTCTTTTTCAAAATTATTTTCATTACCATTATAACATGTTTTCACAAAAAAAAGAATCCCAGATATCAAGTAGGACACCACTATGGGTTTGGATTTTTTTTGTTTTGTTTTGGCTTTCTGTTTATTTGCTTGCTTGTTTATTTTTGGTAGACACAAAGAAGAAGCGTACTGTTTATTGACTGAAAACGTTTATAAACTTTCCAAATAAACTTTTCAGTTGCTTCTGTACTATGCAGAAGCCAGGGCTGATACAAAACCAGTGTGATGTAAACAAAAGTGTTCTGGGCAGTTGCCTGAAGTCAAGAAATATCTTTCACTAATTAAGAGCTAATGTTCTACAAATTACGGAATTTGGGGAAATTTCCAATTTGAAAATAGTATGCTATGCTGTTATTTCTAAAAGGACCAAAAGGCTAATTTGGATAACTGTGAGCCATGTAAAAATGCCAGGAAAGGCTAAAGGTTATAATGAAAAAGTAATTAAAGAATGTTAAGGTGATATTAATGATTATGCATCTATATATTAGTGAATATGTATGTATATATAGAATTTATAATTTAAAATAAATCTGGACAAGCCTTTTTTTTTTTTTTTTTTTTTCTTTAATGGGATTTTTTTTAAGGTTTTATACTGACACAGAAAAAGGATTTGTTAAAAGAAACAATTTTTGATACCTTGTAATAGAGTAAGGTCTACATTGGAAATCAAATCTCTTGAATAGGATGGCCAGTTTCTGTCTGAATGGTGAAAAGAGTTCCTGTAAGGGTCCTTATAACAGCACATTCAGCTGGAATAGGTGACACCCAGGACTTGCTTCTTGAGTTTCAGGAGCTCATGTTTTATAGACCATCTGGACTGTAGTCCTACTGCTACACAATATGCCTTACCCATCACTGTTAAGTATCTTAACCTATATTCAAGAAGTCTCCTAATTATTTAGCAAAATACAAGGGACTGTCCTATGTAATAGTTTCTGCATCTTCAGGAACAGCTTCCACTGACCACAAATGTCTTTATCTGTGCACAATCTGACCAATTTGCAGCAGAAAGTACCTGAAAGGAGAGGTCAATAGGGGCCAGATTCTCTCTCCAGAATGTCAATCAAGACTTTGAGGAATGTCAGTTGGTTTAGGAACAGTAGGAGCTGCCTGGGAGGAATCTTCAGGACAGTCTAAAAGTCCCACAAGGAGTGCTCCTGCACTGATAAAGTCAAATACTTGTAGTGAAGGTAGCTAGGGGTTTGGGCACTTCAGCCACCTCTTTTCAAGCCAGTACTTTGCCTCGTCTGCGAAAAAGACTGGCCGAACACTTCCTGACCATCCAAGTTATTAATGACTTAAAGATGGGCACAAAGACACAGCCTTGTTAGACAGCTCTTTGCAATTGTGAGTAAAGAACTTGAATTTTGGTCTTATAACTTCAGTTCTGTAGCTCTCGCCATAGTGCAGCCTATGGCATTGCTGTAATGGAATTAATTCTGTGAGTCATCATACTGAGTCCAGCCTGAAACTTCTGATAACAAGAGAAGTGCTACACAAAATCAATGCATCCTAGAATAAGTGCATTAAAAGAAACAAATAAAGCTGCTTTAATCATAGATCATAAGCTTTCATTTAGAAATTGTTCTGTTTTGAAAGCATGTGTTATGATTAAGCACAGATATTCATGTTTATGTTGCAAATTAATTGGGTCAATATTTTTATCAACATTTTCTTTATCAATACTTTTGAATCAAACAGTAAAATATTTGCTACTAAATTTTATATAAACGTTGGAGGAGAAATTTGCAAAGAAGAGAGTAGATTAGTTATACAAGCATATTTGATCATGTACTAAAGTAAGCTCATCCGGACAATTTGCATTATAAATAGAGTTTTGATGTTACTAGCAATTCCATGTTTAAGAGGACTAAAAAGTCAGGTTTTGTAATATGATTTTATTCTGATTCAGAGCAAAATCAAGATATTTGAAAGCTGTCAGCTAAAGTTAATTGTCACTGCCTTCCTGGTTCCTAAGAAACTATTGACTGCCTCAGAACCAGCAAGCCAAGCAGCAGATGTAGCTGTGTCAGAAAGCAAAGCTAAGAAATGGAAATTTCAAGGTTCTTACATCCTCTCCTTATGAGAACTTTCAAAGAGGTGTACTGTAAGCCTGAGTTCCTCCATGTCCTGCCAAGTTGAGGAACCAGGCAGAGCTGGTAAGAATTTCTGAAATATATCAGGGATTTTGTCAACATCATGGTCTTGCAGAAGGTTGCAATATTGATCAAATGACAAACTCCAATGAAAGATTCTTTTTCTAAATGTTAATGAAGACTGATGCAAGGCCAGACACCAAAGGATGGATTCATCTGACAAATTTAGACATCCACAACATAGGTATCAGCCTATGTGGGCAGACGTCTGGCTTCAGTCTGTGATCAGTGGGGAGATGTGACCAGATGAATCCTATCATTTACACATTTCCATAGTGTGCTATAGATGTTTAAGGCAGCATCTAGTATCATTTAGGTGGTGCTTCTGAACCATGGACAAAAGCTTGTATTTTAAAAAGCACTAAAATTAAAATATTTAAGATTCTTAATCAATGATTGACAGAGTACAAGATATATATGAGGTGTTCTAACAAATGAGAGTTCTTGATTGCACTAAGGGAAACTTCTTAGAAGAAAAAAATACAGTAAATAATGTCTTTGAATGGCATTATGAAGATTAAAATCTGGATACTATTGTCCTTTCTGCTTTTGTCTCACATATTGAAAAATAAGATTGAGTTCAGAAAAGAATGCATCAGTATTTTATGTTTTGCACTATTAAGATAGATTCATGTCACTTGATGTGATAATGGACCTCAATGTGACCATATTATGTAAAGGAAGTCCAGTGAGAGTTCATTGGAATTTTCTGTGACTTTTTATTGACTATAGAAGGTTCAATGTTCTTACCTCATATATCAAAGCTTTTATTGTAAATGTCCCTATTAGGGGATAAATATCATTTGGCTATTAGTACTGTTTTGAGTCTACAGTTGTCTGTTATTAATCTCAGACCATAGCTAAACTGTGTGATATTACCAGCATTGAGGCTATAGCTATGTCATGGTTTAAGCCCACCCAGCTGGCACTAAACACCACACAGCTGCTTGCTTGCTCCTACTCCCTCTGGTGGGATGGGGAGGAGTAAAATACAACAAAAGGCTCAAGAGTGGAGAAAAAGGACAGGGAAGGTTCACTCAGCAATCATGGTCACAGGAAGAAGACAGACTTAGCTTGGGAAAACAAAATGAATTTAATTTAAACAACAAAACCATCACAAATTTACTAAATTGAATCAGAATAGGGCAGTGACAAATACAACCAGATCTTAATGACACCTTTCCCCCACTCCTCCTCTCCTCTGGGGCTCAGGTCTGCTCCCAGTTCTCCACCTCCTCCCCCACAGCAGCACAGGGGGGCAAGGAATGGGAGCAGCAGTCAGTTCCTCACATGTTGTTTCTTCTGATCCTTCCTCCTCAAGAGAAGTGCTCCTCACAGTCCTCCCCTATTGCACCATGGCATCCTTCCCATGGGAGACGGTCCTCTGTTAACTTTTCCTGTCTCTTCTGCAGGACGTAGTCCTCCCAGCGTCAGACTGCTCCAGTGCAGACTGCCCTCAGAGTCACAGCTTTCACTGGAAGCAATCCCTTGCTCCGGTCTGAGGTTTTCCATTGGCTGCAGATAGGTTTCTGCTCTCCAGTGATCTCTGTGGGCTTCAGGGGCTTACCCTGCCATTTCACCATGGGGGAATGGCTGCTCTGGCATGCCTCATGCTCCTTCTTCGCTGATCTCAGCGTCCATAGGGTTGTGTGTCTCCTGTCCCACTCCTCTCCCAAACAAAAAAACTGTCCAAACATAGAAAGCTGTCATGGTTACAGGGGCTGGGACCAGTTTATCCTTATGTGGGTAGAACCAAAAACTGTGTATTCTATACTCTCTATGTCAGTGCTCATGGGCTGTTAAGAAAATCATGGGTAGCAGCTGCCCAGGACAGACCTCACACCCCAGGCTATAACAGATAAGGAAAGAGGTTCAAGGTCAGGGAAGATGTTAACACCTTCCCCCCCAGCAGGAGGAGTCCTCCCTGTTAATGGGCCCATCCATGCCTCGCCCCATGACTCATACAGAGCTCCCCCCAGGAGCTATTTCTGTTTAATGGACCATCAAGGACCCACTGCATGACTCACAGACTGATATCAACCCATTGGGAGATGCTCCACCCAGGGGGAGGAGCCAAGTGCTCCCACCTGGATATAAACTGGGGTTCAGTACAGCACAGGGGGCCTTACCCACTGGATTTCCAGAGGACAAGAGCTACCAGATCTTTTTCTACGGGACCACTGGTTCATCTGGATGGCTACCACCACCCTAACTACAGAGTGTCAGGTTGTATTCTGACTCTGTCTGTGGTTTTCCTTTGTATTATTGCTTTTATTTTATTTTTTCTTATTAAATTGTATTTCTGACTTGGAGTCCCTCACTGGTTTGTTTTCAAACCATTACACAAGCAAATAAAACCAAACCCTTGTCCAACAGGTTTTTCTCCTCTTAAACACATTATTGCAGAGGCACTGATTGGCTCAGCCTTGGCTAGAGGCTGGATCAATTTGGAGCTCAGGGAACTTCTCAAAGCTTCTTACGGGAGCCATGCCAGTAACCACTTCTCCCACTACCAAAACCCCACTACACACAAACCCAGCACTAACTAGAAAGAAAGGTCATGGTCATGTTGGGCTGCTTGTTGGACTTGATGATCTTACAGGCCTTTTCCAACCTTAACGATTCTATGAATCTGTGAAGAGATAAACAAAATGGGCTTATGAGCTTTTGCCTGACAACTTGTCTCTATGCCTATAACAATAAGATACTATTAAATATTATTATTAAATCACCAGAAGTGATTGATAGAGCATTGTAGGTCAAATCAAACTATATAATCAACCAAATAAACAATGCAAAGTTTGTGTTTTATCAAAACATAGACAACATACTTTTAGCTTATCTAATCTGATTTAGCAAGAGTTAAGAGAAATGTAGTTCTGAAAAAAAATATATTTAATCCCTGTTTAATATAAAATATATATTTCCCTGATAACTTTCGTTGTCAAATATCTAAATAACTGACTTTTGGTGGTGTGCCCTTTTGATCTCATTGTCAGCTGATCTAAGACATAATATTTGTTGTCAAATGTTACAACTTCTGTTTTCATTAACCTTTGTTTTTTGTGTCTCTGCTTCTTTGTTGTTTTTACTAACCAGGAGGTTTTTGTCTTTGAGACCATGAAAATTATAGCTAGATTTTCTTTCACAAGACATGCCTTCCATGCCAACTCTGGAAACGTTTTCTCAGTTCAGTTTCAAAATCTGCCGTTCTATCCTGCATCTTTCTTTCCTTTTTTTTTCTTTTCTTTTTTTTTTTTAAATCTTGTATGTGAAAAGAACTGGAACCTAGAAGGTAAATTATTTACTTTTCTTTAAAAACATGAAGCTGGATCTGTGAAGAAACCAGATTCATACATTTTGCTGAACTTCATATTCACAGCTTTTCTATTTCAGTCAGAAATTTAGATTATTGACAGGTTTAAGTCACCCTGAAAAAGACACTCTGTCTCCATGGAATGAGTAGGTTTTATGTTAATAAAAATATACACATCTGATAGTAATGATTAAGTGCATTAGTTTACTTTTTTTTGTGAAGAGATTTGCTCAGCAATTGTAGGAGTGGAGAAAGACACTGAAGTTAATTGCATGAAAATCTCTCTACCTGAGAATTAGGGAAATGTTATTCCCCTTTGACTATAGCAAATTAAATGTCACCCTCCAGAAATGTAGGGCTTCATGCTGTTAGATTAAGAATTCTGTAGTTTTACCTTAGTAGTATTTAGGAAAGCTACTAATCAGAATATGATGAATTGTATCTTAAGTGTATGCGAAGACGCTAATGCGTGATTTGATTGCTTTTGGTAGTAAACCCTCTTTTTTATCATAAGTGGATTTCATAATTGAACAGGTGTTTCAAATGCAAAAAAAAAAAATCATCAACAGTAGTTTCTTATTCCTGTCTTCTGTTCCTTCTGCACCCTCCTTTCATATTTACTTTAGCGGAAATAGAGATAACGTTAAAATGTATATCGATATGTGGTAGAAGCATGAAAAGGCTTAGAATCATTTCAGTCCTGCTCAGGAGATAAGAGAGTGTGGACAACTTGTGCCAGGATTTGAGGCTCTGATATAAGAAAAACAGTTTTACCTATACTTCTGAGTAGTTAAAGAAGACATTAAAAATCAACTTTAAATGTTGATGAAAGAGCATCAGGAATGGGCACACTAAAAATGTTTGTTTTTTTTTTTTTTTTTCAATCTGTGCTGATTTGTTCTAAATATGATCTATTAATTAAGATTATTTTATTCCAAACCCCAGAATTCTGCAATGTTGGTAGTCTATCACTTGAACTATTTATTAGCTGCCCATTTCTGCCATATTTTGTCAGCAGTATTGATTTTTTTTTCTGAACCTACATTTCTCCAATAAGCTTATTGCAATAATACATTAATGTTTTTTAATTAAACTAAAAAAAAATGCTCTCAATTCCTCATTCTCTTCAATTCTACCTATAATAATATTTTAATTGTATTTTTTACTTCAGTTAGTCTTTTTCATGTAATGCAATATCATATATAGACACTCAGCATAACCTATAATGCAATATCCTCTGTTTTGCGTTTCTCTGAAGGGTTTACAAGCAAAAGACAAGCACAGTCACCACAGAGATCTGGCAATGGAAGGCAATAAAAACTATTGTTCTATACAATAAAACACCACAGATTTTCTGCAGTGTAGACAGCTCTATCTCAACTGGTCATCCAAGATCCTTTCACAGTAAAAAACTATAAAAAAAAGAACCACTAGAATATGACTTGTCACAAAGCAGGTGTCAAAACTGGATCAAATTACTTACACAGTAATTTTTTTCCCCCTTTGATTATAAAGAAAACTTAGGGTAACTAGCTCAAGTGTTGTCCTGGTTTGAGTTAGAACAGAACTAATTCACTTCAGTGATTTTAATTCTTAGCTAAGTTTCTTCTAACTGCAGTTTCCAAAGTTAGTGCATATTTTCACAGTGTCTGCTTCTAGCAGTGACAACACGATGTTTAGAGTTACTACCAAGGACTGGTGTGCAGACCAAGGTCACTGCTAAATCTTGTGTATGACATTGGGAGGTGGAGAAACTAAGAGGCCACACCTGCAGGGAGGATTGGACAGGACAGGTGACCCTAAACTGACCAGCAAGGTCTTCCATCCCATATCCACCATGCTCAGTATAAAGCTGAGGGATCAAGAGTGTCAAGCTCTCTTCTGCAATGGCCATCTGCAGAGGGCTTTGTCCATTCTGCCTTTGATTCCAATCTGTATGTTCCAGAATCCAGTTCCAGAATCCAGTTCCAGTCTGCTGCTGAGTCCAGTCTGGGAGTTCACCAGTGTCTGCCCACAGCACCAGTGGTGACAGCAACATAACTGCCATCAGGGGATTTGGGTTCAATATTGGGCTTGTATATATTCAATTTATTATTATTTTATTATTACACCTGTTTTAGTTTTCTAATCCATACATCTCTCTCTCTTGTTACCTTTCTCTTCCCCTTTGGGAATGGAGAGGGGTTAACAGAGCGCATCTGTTATAGATGCAGTGGACAGCCCTGACCATAAACCTTGGCAGATGTAAACACCAATAGTTGACTGAAATTAAATCCTATAACTTCCATTCAATCATTTACAAGTTTATCAAAAACTACCTAGGAAATGCTTTAAGGGAGACACTGAATATAGACAATAATCTGGCTTTGTGGAACTTGACAGACATATATAATTGCTGTATGGAAGGCAGCACCAGCGTTCTGGACTGAAATATTCCTGACAGGATAGTGAAACTCAGGAGACAGAAAGTGGCTTTATTGTTATGGACCGAGGACACAAACATCTGGGAAACATCATACCTAATGTTGAAAACAACTGGCTGTTTAAGAATAAGAATGATGGAGTATTGATGAGGAAAAGGTTACTAAAAGCTTTATGGAAAACTTTTAGAGATATACACTGAACAGAAGAGAGATCTGATGAAAGAACCTTTAGACATCAAAACAATAAGGTAATTTCCATAAGAAAACAAACAAACAAACAAAAAAACACAAACCAAACAAACAAACACAACAAGTAAAAAGAGTCATAGAAAATGGTAGCAAAATCAGATAAGAGAAAATGAAAGCAGTTTGGAAACTTTTAGCATTAATTTGTTTATTATTAGAAAGTTAGCTAGAAATCATCATAATCCAGGGAAAATTGAGGGGTTGAGGGGAAGAAAATCTCCGAAGTACGAAAAGAGGCTTTAGAAGGAAAGAAGGCATGAAACTTCTGTAGCTGGTGTCAGACACTGGAATTTATCTCCTCTAGTTTCACAGCTGAGTTTATCAAATTAGAGCCCCTACATAGGGTTTAAGTGGAAACAAACTGGCACTTCTATTTGTCTGATGTACTTAAGATATC
This sequence comes from Merops nubicus, assembly GCF_000691845.1. NCBI lineage: Eukaryota > Metazoa > Chordata > Aves > Coraciiformes > Meropidae > Merops > Merops nubicus. The sequence continues at coordinate 4,264 of NW_008580816.1, read as the reverse complement.
TTGGATAAGTTATGTTATAGGTTTGACATTTTTTCTTAATGATTAACAGTTTGATGGTTAAATACTACTATCTGTAAAGCTAACAATCATAAATGTATATGATGTAATGGCTTTGATAAGATACTATCCTTCTACACTATTACTATAGATAGTATACCATCTATACTAATAGACAAATATAAATGGAGAAAAAAGAGACAGAAATAAACAAAAAGCTTTTAGTAGAAAGGTTTGGTTGTGGAGTTCCTTCTGTTTTTTAAATCAAGATCGGTATTTTTCTCTGCTCTTTCATTTGGGGATTTTGTGTTTCCTGCTACTGATTGTGGGGGGATTTTGTGGTATATATATCAACTGCTTTTCCCATAACATTTAGAAAAAAAAGCAACACTCTACAGCTCTGGTACGAAATTGTTATAAAACATTTGAAGAGAGGAGAAAAGCTTTGAATAAACCAAGACATTTGTAAAAACTTCAGGATTTGATAGATTATAAAAGAAAAGCATATTCAGGCTCACGGGATTATTAGAAGATCTAAGGAATGCTGGCTAAAATTCTGTAACTGTATTAATCACCAGACTCCAGCAGAAAAGACATGGAATAAGATAGAAAGAAAACATGAGAAAAGGGACATCTCTTTTGCAATTTCTACTTTAAGGGTGAAACTGCTGTTGATTCCCATATACAAAAAGTTAACCTGTTAGGTAGGAGCTCTGCTAATATTATTGATAACTGTAGATTCATTTTATCTGCACCAGAAAAGCTTTCATTACATGATTTTTTTTTCAGATTTGTTCTGTTTTTCTTTTAGAAATACTGTTTTTCCTTTTGAAATATGCAATTACATTATGGAGGGCATATATGAGAATGCTAGAGCTATACTAGAAGTTTTCTGGTTAGTGAATTTGCATGATTTACCTTCAGTAGTATGATTCATGAAATTTAAAAAAATGCAGAATGTAATGCTTGTAACAGTTTACTGTGCTTAACTATAATTGTTTGGGGAGAAAAAAAGGAATTTTAATTGCTTTGGATATTTTCAGAATCAAAGTATTTGGTTGTGGATTTTGGTTTGGTTGTTTCCTTTTCCTTATAAAATATTACAAATTTAAGCAAGGAATAATATTTTCTGTATAATTTAATCAGATTGTGTTTCCTATAATGCAAATTCTTTTTTTACACTATATAGGTCAGTTTAAAGCAGAAGTGGCTGATAGCTATTATAAGGTTTTCTAGCTCTCTTTTAAATTCTCTGTTCCTCCAGAAAGTTTTGTCTGCCTTGGTTGGATTTATCCATCTTTTCTTTCAGAAATTCACCCACATATGTATGTTCATCCCACAGTTCTTAAGATATGAAAAAGTTAGTTAGAAGCCCTGATCTTGACTTCTCAAGCTACTTGAATATTATGAGGTGCTAGGTTTGGGTTTCATGGGAAAAAGAATATCTTGCTTCCTCCTTGTCAAAAAAAAAACAAACTGGTTTGGTTTGTTTTGTTTATTTGATTGTTTTTGTTGCTGCTGTTGGTTTGTTTGTTTTTTTTTTTTAAATAACCTTGCTCTTCACTGAGTCTCCAGGGAACCTTGAAGCTAATCCCTGTGAGAGGAGGGAAGCAGCTAGCACTGCTATTGCCCCTCTGCCTTCACCTGACCAACTGCTTTGTCTGTGAAAGATTGTCAGTATATATATATTACTATCAGTATATATATTGCCCATGCCACCACAGAAGTCCTAAATTCCTCATAAATTATTAAGGTAGAGTGCAAACATCATACCATACAAAGTTTGTTGCTTAATATATTTTTGGCATTATTTTTTTCTTGGGCTACTATCTGAGTATTCATCTTGCTGATTCAAGGTAGGATGCAGACATGATGTGTGCAAAGGATTCATGTAGTTTTTCAGTTGCTTCTGTGGCAAATGAACTAAATTATGCATCCTGATGGGTTGCAGGAAAGTGGGAGGAATGCATTCCTCTTTCCTGCCCTCCCCTTTGGCAAATCTGTTTTAATTGTATGTGAATTTGCACCAGCAATTTTTCAAAGAAATACTTCAAGATTCAAGTATCTCTGGTTATGCACAACTAAAACTGCATAATGATGACTGCTTGGGAGAAAAATTTTCTGTCCTAGGGGAAAATCCAATAATTTCAGAGTTGATATCATTCCAAGTCTGATGGAAAATTTAAAATGCTGACATTTCCAGTCATAATTTCATTTTAGAACTGCAGGATCACAGGATGGCTGAGATTGAAAGACAGCTAAGGAGGTGTCTAGTCCAACCTCCTGCAGAGCAGAGCCACAGAAAGCACGTTGCTCTTGGCTATGTACAGTCAGGTTTTGACTCCAAAGGTGGAGAATCCACAACGTCTCTGGGCAATGTGTTCCAGTGCTTGGTCACCTTCATAGTAAAAAAGTGTTTCCTGATGATCAGAGGGAATCTCCTGTGTTTCAGTTTTTGCCCACTGTCTCTGGTTCTGACACCGGGCACCAGTGAGAAGAATCTGACTCTATCTTCCATACTGTCTCACTTCAAGTAATTTATACATTTGGGTAAGATCCCCCTTAGACTTCTCTTCTTCAGGCCTAAAAATTCCAGCTGTCTCAGTCTTTCCTCAAAGGAGAGATGCTCCAGTGCCTTAATAATCTTAGTGGCTTTTTGCTAGACTCTATAGTAAGTCCATGTGTCTCACACTGGGGAGCCCAGAACTAGATACAGCAGTCCAGGTATGTCTCAGCAGTGTTACGGAAAAGAGAAGGAACACCTCCCTCAACCTGCTGCCTACGATCCTCCTAACGCAGCCCAGGGTACTGTTAGCCTTTGCTGCAAGGACACATTGCCCACTCGTGATGAATTTGCTGTCCACCAGGACCTCCAGGTCCTTGTCTTGTAGAGCTCCTTTCTAGTCAGTTACCCCACAGGCTGTACTGGTGCCTGGGGTTATTCTTCCCCAGGTGCAGGACTTGACATTACCTCTGTCTGTACTTCACAAGATTCTGGTCTCAGTTCTCCAGCCAGTCAAGTCCTGTCTGCCTAGGCAGCATAATAATCATCTGGTTTATCAGCTACTCTTCTCAGTTTGTTCAAAATACATATTAAAATACTGTGTGGGTAAAAACAAATGCATCATCCAAGTCATTAATGAAGACATTAAACAATGTTAAACATTACCCCAGTAACGAACCCTGGAGTACACACACCAGTGTGGTGTGGTGGTCTCAGACTGCTGCTGGTGACAATCTTTGATGTGAACAATTCGTAGAGCTTTTAATCCACCTCATCATCTCTTTATCAAGCCTGTACTTTATCAGATGGGTGTGAGGATGTTACCGGAGATGATATCAAAAACTTTACTAAAGTCAAGCTGAACAATATGCACCACTCTCACCCACCAAGCCAGTCATCTCATCACAGGAAGCATCAGGTTTGCTAAGCAGTTTACCCTTTGTAGAGCCTTGCTGATGACTCCCAGTCACCTTCTTGTCCTTCATGGATTTAAAAATTATTTCAAGGAGGATTTGCTCCATTACATTCCCAGGGCCTGAGGTGAGACTAACAGTCCTGTAGTTCTCTGAATCCTCCTCCTTTGTCTTCTTGAAGGTAGCGACAACATTTGCGTTTCTTCTAGTCCTCAGCAACCTCTCCTAATCACCATGACCTTTCATAGATAACGAGCATGGCCTCTTACTGCCATATGCTGTCAGGTCTCCTGGAGTTATGTCTGTCCAGTTTGTTTAAACATTCCCTAATCAGATCCTCCTTAACTAAGGGTAAATCTTCCTTGCCTCAGATTTTCTCACTGGTTTCAGAGATCTTAGATTCCTGAAAGCCAGTCTTGCCAGTAAAGACTGAGTTGAGGAAGGCAGTATTTTGACCTTCTCCACATCCTTGTCACCAGTTCGTCTACCCAGTTGAGGAGAAGGCTCACATTCTTCCTAAGCTTTCTTTTGCTGCTTAAATACCTGTAGAAATGTTTATTTCTCTCCAAGTGCCTTGGCAGATTCAGGTGGGTTTTGGCTTTCCTAATTCATCCTTGCTCAGACAATGTTTCTGTACTCTTCCCAGGTCATCTCTTCCTGATTCCTCCTCTACACTGCTCAGGTCTTTCTCCAGTGCAGTCTTGAAAACCTCCAGAGAAGGGGACCACACAAATTCCTGGAGCAACCTGCTTCACTGCTCAACTGACCTCATGGTTAAAAATAACTTCATTTCAATTTGTAAAAATAAAGTATATAATTTTAATGAAAATATACATTAAAATAAAATATA
>NW_008580815.1:39872-56099 GCF_000691845.1 Merops nubicus | reverse complement strand
TCTATGATTCTATGATTCTATCTCATTACACCTCATCTTTTCATTCCATTCATTACACCTCATCTTTTAATTCCATGTCTCCAGTTTCTGGCTTCTGACCTGCCTGCCCGTGCTGAACAGCCTGCAATTGCCAGTGCTGCCCTCAATGCAAAGGAGAACCCAGAGTGATGTCAATCAGAACCACAGGGATGAACTGAGGGGTTCATAACTGGAGCTCCTGGAACACCAGAGAGAGCTGAGCAGCAGGCTCTGGTTCCCTTGGCAGACACCAGAGGCAGCCTGTGCTAACATTTCCACACATGCCTACCATTCACTGGGAAACGTTTTCATCAAAGCGCCTTAAGTTTGTGTCAAATTGATAAAGCAATTCCAGAAAAAAACCTGGAATGACTTGTCTGTTTTGCCAAAAAAGTCTCAATTTTTTGCTCCAGAACATTTTAAAAGAAATTACTGAAGAGGTTCTTTCAGTTATTGAAGGGGAGAAGAATTTTTCAAAATCAGTTTTCAAAACTGTAGTTGGTTAGCAAATGGAAAAATTAATTGGCTCCACCATTCTAGTTAACTGCATCATTTACATGATGCTTCCACACCCCAATATATGCCTTATTAGTTCCTTCTGGAGACAGTCCTCCTTCCAGCCAGCACCAGATGAGAACAGGCACACAGCAGAGTCCTGGTGGGACCGAGACATTTTCCTGGCAGGTCTGACTAAGGCCCTGCATGAAACATAAGCCAACAGTAGGAGCAAGTTTGCTTGGGTCAGTGCTTCTGAGATTATTTTTCCTCCTCATCTTATTAATGAAATTGCTTCAGTTTCAAATTCATTTTTCCTGCTCTGGATTTATTGTGACAGCACCTGGCTCAAAGGTAGAGCAGAAAAGACATCAGTCAGAGGACTGAAAGGCTGATTAGTTTGATTCTGTGTGACCCTAATTGAACTGATGTTCTGCAGCTCACAGCTATACCCAGTGAACCATGCTTGAGTTCTGGGCTTTAAAAACTCCCTATTTTCCTCACTGCTAAATACAGGGTGGGAAAGGAAGGCATTTAGAGCCTAGAAGATGTTCATAGCAAAGCTACTGGTGCTTGGGAGTGGGCTAAGTTTACTTTGATGGAAACTAAGGAAATAGCTGCTGCTCCCTTAAGAAAGCGTTGCCAAGTCAGAGTTTCCTCCACTGTCGACAGCACACAAAAGAACAGGCAGAAAGGCCCCTATGATTTCATAAAAGGAGCCAGTGCTCAACAATAATTCTTCTATCAAATAATCAAAATTAGCCTTCTGTTGTTAAAATTCTGTGCAGACACAGGGGAAATTAGCTGTGACTTTCTGTTCATCTCCCTTTGCAGCTCTGTCTAAGCCCACTGGCTGCCGCTGAGGAATTCAGGTCACTAAATTGCCTTCTGAATTTGCATGTATTAGAAATAATCTCACTTTATTAGGCTGGCTTATGCCCTGGCCTGCTGTCAAAGTGGCTGCCCCTTGCCACATGGTTACTTCTTTTAGGTCTTTGCTTCTTATTATTCACATGATTGGGTTACTAAACACCCTGCTTGGCTCACGGGTTGCAGCAAAGGGCTCCCAGCACAAGGTGGTCTTTGCCCTCCCTTGCCTATGGCTCACTGGTGTCCTGAGCTGGTCTCCTGGGGCAATTCAGCTTGTTGCCATCGTCCCCAGAGGGGCAATACAGTAACTGGCAGCCGCAGACAAAGAAGCCCTGGGCTACTCAGTAACTGGCAGGTTGCCATAAGCTGCTTCCGTGCCCCATGGAAGTCTTCTGCACCAGGACTATACTGGTTGGAAGGTCTCGCTGCACCAGCTCTTGCTGGTCATGAGAGCCTGTGTGTATACAAGGAAATCAGCTGGAACAGAGATTTGAAAACAACTCTAAACTCACAGTCTCTGTGCTCTTTTTCTGCCCAAGCCCGACGTTCTCCCAAGCGCAGACTGACCCATGCTGACCTGCATTAACTGTCTTAACTGTCATGGAAAGGTTTCTGCTCAGAACTGAAGGAGCTCTTGGGAGCAATGCCAAGCCAGCTGGATCAACTCTGAGAGCATCCCAAAGGAGCTCAGCACACTTAACAAATCCGCTCTAGAAGCTAATTCGGATCAGCCTTCCTGAGAGCCCGGCTGTGTAAATCCCCCCCAAACTGGAAGTGCAGCTACCAGGGCACTGCTCTGCAGGAGCTGCCATTTGGGAGCTCTTCTGCCACGACACGTACAAGGCAGCACCCAGCTGCAAGACTCCAGCTTCGTGTCTCTCTCACTAAAGCTGGGGCCTCTGAACTCTGGTGGTTCTGGAGGAACTCAAGCTCCTCCTCTTCTTATAACTGAATAGGTGTCTCCCAAAATACGGAGCATCTCTTTTAACAGACACAACTTTTAACTGGGCCAACCTGCTGTAGATCAAATGATACACAGAGAGTAACATTATTTGATGAGTCTCATGACAGTTAAACTTAAGAGAAGCTAAGCTCTTCCTCCCTACTCTTTACATTTATGCCCATCATACAGAGCGTACAGGAGAAAAAACTGACTATATAGAGCTACCTCCAGCAAACTGCAAATATCCCTGAAGGGGTGTGAGAACTGTGGAGCGCCTGTGCTGCCCTGTGCTGCCTGGAGCGTGGTGTCCTGGCTGCCACTTATCGCTGGAGGCTGAAGCCAAAATGCTGCTTCCTCCTCCTCAAGTGCTTGCGTCTGGAGCCAAAGCTCCTGCACTCAATTCTCAGTGCCCTGCTGGAGCCGACAGCTGTGACAGGGACAGATTCTGGAAGGCTCGGGACATTTGGCACCATGTCTCTGCCAGCTGTGTGCTTTGCAGTGCGGGCTGGCTGCAGACGCCTACTGGACTGCCTTCAAGGCAAGGAAAAGTCCCCTGAGCCTAGAGGTGCCAGGTCCTACTTCATGTGCTTAAAGAGGGGCCTGAAAATTATTTTTAAAGATGTTGGAATGGTAAAATGTTGTCTGAACAGGCATTTTATTTTGATGTAGATAGCAAAGAGCTGTGGATGTGCCTTTCTAAACATAAAAGGAATCCAGTAACTTGGGGGACATGTGGAGATAGGACATAAATGTATTCTAACTCCTACAACTGCTCCAACTCCCCCACTTCTGCTTGATGTCTCTCAGCTGGCCAACTACCGGCTGTGGCACTAGTGACTCCTGCCTAGAAGGCCAAACTTCCCATAGACATGGGCTGGGATACACTGATACAACCAAGGTCATTTACAAAGTCAAAGACAGGTCTCCTGAGATCTCATCACCACCTACCAGTGGCCGGCCCTTCTATTGGGGTGTCTGAGGCTTTATTTTCTTCCTACAGCTGCAAGAGAAATGGCACTTCATGTTCAGGTGAATGGGGCTGCCACTTCACCTTCATTAAGATGAAGTAATTTGCATTCACTCACGGCTGGTGAGTTCCTGATAACTCTCCTTAGCCTAAAAAGAAACTACCGCGCCTGGGCCTTCACTTCCAAATAAAAAGAAAATTCAAATACTCAATTCCAGCTGAAGCCCAAGCTCTTACTCTGCGTATCTGTGCTAGGCAGCATTCCCCACCTAAGCCATGTTAGATAGCCACCTTAGGAGAAGACCAATCACACTCTAAGTGCCTTTTTCTCTCTGCTGACTAGAAAAGTCAGCTTCAGATCTCCACATTGTAGTGCTGAAAATGATGGGAGAAGATTTCAAGTCAGAGGAATACACACAGTGGTATTTGAACCTTGATTCCTCATAAGCAGTTATGTTTATGGTTATTCAGGTGACAAGAGAGGACCCAACACAGGAGGATCTGTGTTACCTCTTGTCAGCCACTGATACCTTCACCTGCTCAGTACTTGGACAATAAGATCCCACCTCCTTAAAGGGCTGAGGAGAGTTCAATGTGATTTTGCAATAAATCCTTCTCCCAAAGCACACATGCTCTAGCCTTGTTCACCTGGGCCACGGGAAGTTTTCTCCTTAATGTCACCCGTGCCTGTATTAGGAGCCTCAAATAAAAAGCACATATATATATATATGAATGAAAAAAAAAATATGTAGCCTAATGACCAAATCTGCTTGCTCATCTCACATGTGCAGCTCTTTGGGGGTTACTCACCTGCATACAGTAAACAAACCTGAGACTACAATGTGGATACAGTGCAAAATTTCTGCTGAGTACATATTGTTTTATTTATACACATTTCATCCCGTTTTGTTTCTTTGTATGATGATACAGTGCCTGCCACAAGGGAGCAGGCAGCTAAGAAGCTTTCAAAGCCTGAGTTCCACCTTTGATAGCATTATTTTCCCTGTAGAGGAGGTGAGGAACTGAGGCACAGAGCAAAAGTGTGACAAGGACAAGCAGAGCTTGGCACAGGTCCCAGCTCCTCTCATTGTCATCTCACCTGGCCCAACAGCCACCGGCCCTGACTCTGAGGCAGCAGAGCCCAGAGGGTTAGTCACGACCCAGACAAGCCAGGCTGCGAACCCAGCAGGGGAGCAACTGCAGGAACATCATCACGAGCTGACAAATAAGGTGCCCAGTCAAAATTTTTGTGGCTTGTTTATATGACAAAGCTCTAAAACCGTTAAAAGCATTTTTTTTTGTGTATATCTCAGACACTCTTGTACCACAATAATATGATATAGTTCTATTTAGTGACCGGTATTGTGTTGTCTTAGCTTTTCTTTGTGTTTTTGTCACCTGCAATGCCTGGAGGAAGTGCAAGGCACTTTTAATCCTGGGTTAACTGGGCTTCTTGTATCAAGACACACAATGCAACTGGCATTCAAAATGTATGTGTTTCAAACCATGTGGTGAAACATTCCTGATGGAACTGAAAAAGAACTTCCTCTGCCTTCAAGTAAGCTTTCAACTCTCACCAGTGACCTCACTGCAGATGGTAAGTGACCCTACAACAGACATTTATGGTGTTTATTACAGCACAATGAACAACAGAAAAGAGTTGTCCCCCGATATTTTTTGAACACATCAGTGAATTTGTATTTGGCAATGTTCATGACCCGTACTGCATTTACTTCCAATGAACATTTGAAAGGTTGTGTTTTACAAGTGAAAATACTTGTGAAAATCTAATTTGAAGCTTCGATGGTCACTGAAAGCCAGTTTAAAGCCTGTCAGGAGCAGAATGATGTAACTAATGCATCATCACAAACTGGGACGATTCACAAGTGCTTGTCAGACAAAGAATTACTCACAAATGTATGAACTGAACAAATCCTTTCCACACACAAAAGCTACAAAATATTTCACAGCTTGGTCAACAACAAGAAGAAGAGGAAGATGTAATCAGTGAGAAAATTATTATTAATCAGCGATCAGCCTAATTTCCTTTAGTCTCAATCAGTTAGTCCTGAGGCAAGAGAAAGGACCTGGAGGTGTTGGTTGACAGCCAGCTGAAGATCAGGCAGCAGTGTGGCCAAGAAGGCCACCAGCATCCTGGCTGGATCAGCACTAGTGTGGCCAGCAGGACCAGAGCAGGGATCAGCCCCCTGGACTGGGCACTGTTGAAGATGCACCTCGAATCCTGGGGGCCCCTCACTCCAAGAAGGATTGTGAGGGGCTGGAGTGTGGCCACAGAAGGGCAACGAAGCTGCTGGGGAAGGGTCTAGAGCCCAAGTGTGGTGAGGAGCAGCTGAGGGACCTGGGCGTGCTGAGCCTGGAGCAAAGGAGGCTCAGGGGAGACCTGGCTCTCCACAGCTCCCTGACAGGAGGCTGGAGCCAGTTGGGGATCAGTCTCTTCTCCCAAGGAACAAGTGACAGGAGAAGAAGCAATGGCCTCAGTTTGTACCAGGGGAGGTTTAGGTTGGCCCTGAGGAACAATTTCTTGCCCTTGAGGGTTGTCCAGGGCTGTGCCAGGCTGCCTAGGGCCGTGGTGGAGTCCCGATCCCTGGAGGGGTTTCCAAGCTGTGAAGATGTGGTGCTGAGGGACATGGGTCAGTGGGGACCTGGCAATGCTGGGTTAATGGCTGGACTCAATGATCTTAAAAGTCTCTTCCAGCCAAAATGATTCTATGATTGTATTCTATGATTTTACCTAGACAAGCCTTCCAAATCCTCCATAGAGCAGGTAATTCTGTAAACATCTCTCCAGTCTCTGTGACTGGATGGACTGGATTTTTCTCCCTGGTCTCCTGATTCCACACTGCATTGGTCTGATCCTGGTACCAGAACAGTGACAGAGCCTCTGAATCATTTCATATACTCAGCGAGGCACAAGATTCTCAAGGACATGTTGTCCCCTAGGTAGGAATGACTTAGTGAATGCACCACTGACTTGGAAAGAGGCTCCCACTTGCTTCCAGCTTGTGTAGAGATCCTGAGCTGAACGTAACAAGAACCAAAAATATGGTCCTTCTTCTGTTCCTACTTGGCTTTCATGAACTTTAAGTTAATTTCCTTAACTTCAGTCCTGTAGAATAACCCCTCTGCTTTCAGAGAGACGCTCAGCAGAATGCAGAGATCTTGACTTCCCTAAGCAGTCACATTCTATTACACAGCTACTGCACTGCTCTTTCTGCCTAGTGCACACATCAGGGGAAGGGGAAAAAACACCTTATTTATAAAGACAGGGATTTCCATGTGATCTTCCCATCTCAGTACGATGCTCTTTTGGGAAATCCCAAGAGTGTTGGGCACAACGGGGTTGGGAAGCGCTATGAAGGTGCTATTTTGCATCAGTAGATGATGTGAAGTTGAGAGAGCAGGCAGCTCTGAAGCGTGGCTGCCAGAGAAAACAGGGGGGCAGTAGGATTTCCAACATGTGGTTCTGGAGCTCTCTGCCTTTTCTGTGGCACAGGGACCGATGCTGGCTCAGGCCAGCAGAATGGCAAAAGGAGGGGAGGATGACGCCAGAGCTCTGCACCAAAGGGCCTGTTATTCCAGTTGCTCTGTGTCACCTCCTGACCTTATGCTGACATTTTGCAGCTGCCTGTGGAAGGGAATTTCTCCCAGGGGAACAATCATGTGAGGTTCTTTATGCTAGTTGAGAATATTCCATGAATTTTAGTTATGCAGCACACAGAGCAAAAACAAAGATGCACAGGGCACTCTGCTCAGCTGCACACTGAGAGCACCAGGCTAGGAAGCTGAGCAGCACTGACCACCTCAAGCTGAAGAATTTGAGATAAAGTCAAGCTGGCCCATCCCTGATTGTGCCTGACTTTACATTTTCTTAGCAGTTTGTAGGGTCTAATTTAAGTAACCCAAGTGTTGGGACTATTGCCACTTACACTGGGGCCTCATTAGCCTGGGCTTTGCCAAACTCTACATATTTAGCTCATAACCTTTTCCTCAGGGGTCACACTTTCTGATTTGCAGCAGGTAATGAGATGCACAGAATACAATGTTCCTGGCATGAAAAGCCCCAGAGGCACCTCACCCCTTGCTGGGATGCCAGCTTAGTCCCCACCCCCCCCAACCCATTATTCTCCTTGTCTTCTGCATTGTACTCAGACCTGCACTGACCTTTTTGACTCTGAAAAGTGAAAATGCATGCAGTTTTAAAAGATAAGGAGCTAAAGAAGTTAGACTGGGACTTTGAAATGCTCATTCCTCAGCTCTACAAAGACTTCTTGCATGACCTTGCCTAAATCACAGTCTCTCTGTGTTAAATGTCTCTGGTTGTGACCAGGCAATGTTAACCTGGTCTTCTCTAGTTAGACAAGAAATTTTGCAGCAGAGGTTATGTCTCCTGAAAGCATCACTATGAGCTGCAACAATCCAGTAATACTCCTTGGTTAACTGTGTTTACTTTGGGCTATGGGAGGTTAGGTTTTTATCACTTCCTGAGCTAAAATTCAAAATCTAGTGAATTTGGCAGCATGGCACTGATGGCCTCAGATCACAGATCTTGGTTCTTCAAAAAGACCTCTTGGAAATGAGTGGAAGAAGGAGCCTGGAGAAATGTGCACGTGAGACAGAAAAGGGAGGACGATGTGGATTCAACTGATTGTGAATAGGGCTTCTAGCAGGAGCTGAAGTCAGGCAAGGAGAGACAGGCTGAGATCTCCTTCAGCTCACAACCCCAGCAGAGGCACTAAGGACGAAGCCTGGCGATGGGGTGCCAGGGCAGCAGACCCTCACACCTTCTACTTACCAATTCTGTCCAGCCTGTCAAGAGCCACGGTTTCAAAAGCTCGCCGCATCATGGGATACTCCTCCAGCACCTCGTTGAAGTTGTCCACAGAGAGGGAGTAGAGCCGGCAGTAGGTGTCGGCGCGCACGCTGGCCGTGCGCCGGCCGCGGGTCAGCAGGCAGATTTCTGCAAGGAGAGACCCAGCCTGAGCACGTGGGGTATAGCCCCCAACCCCTGCGAAACCAGGGCTGGCACTGCCTCCTGCCCGACACCCACCCTCCTCTCTAGCTGGCCTCTCCCACTGAACACGGGCCCAGTGGTAACATTCTGCACGTGCAGCAATGTTTTGAAATAGCGGGGGGCTCTGCTGGGGAGCTACTACACACCACTGCAACTCGGGGATGCTGTTGATCTGATCAGCCAGACAAGGTCTGTTAGAGGGGATGATCAGAGAGAGCATCTGTCCTTTCAGACTGTGGAAGCTGTCTTTCCCCAGCTCCTCCTGGGCACTGGGAGCAGAAGGCCAAGCCGTGCTCTCATTAATTTTCTCTTTATATTTGCAGTAAAAGCTCTGTGCTGACCAGCAGCTTTGGTGTCTAGCAGTAATCATGGTGCCCATGCCCAAAATGTTTGTCTTTTCAAAGTTTTCAAAGCTTTTTGTAGATATACAAGCTTACAGACTGTCAGGGAAAGCCAAGTTAGTGGCATCTACTAAATCCTGGTATACTTACACTGCAGCCACCTACACCTGGGATGATGTTCCATTGGTTACAGAACAGACCGCCCTCAACTCAACGGTAGACGTAGGGCACAGATGCTCCTTGAGCACTCAGTGGAGAGCTCCTAAGTCCTGCTTTTCCAGGGCAGCTAAGACAGGTACTTAAAGCCAGATGGTGTGACCTAAAGACTGACAGCACTCTGCTGTTCAGTGGGTGACCAGCCACCAGCACCACTCTCAGTCTGGGCTCAGGACTCATTCTGGGTCTTCCCAAAAACACTGATAGACAGGATTGTGGGTGTGTTATCAGGCTGGTTTTCTAAGAGAACTGTGCTTCTGAGATCACACCATACATGGGAGGAATTGAGTGCCTGGTACCTAAACCACACATAGGCACCTTTAATCAAATCTGTCAGACCTAGGGAACCCTGTAATTCCAAATTCCAGCAAACTGACCCAACTTGCCAGGGGCCTGCAAAATTCTTGTACTCCAGGCAGATGCACACAGGTTGTTTCACAGGATCTGAGTCTAAGAAGGGTGTAGGAAACCCATGATAGGGACTTTTTAATAGACAAAAGGCCTTCTAGAAGGGTAAGGAAGGCAGGTTTCATTCTGCTCCCTCTCAGAAGGCCATTATTTGTGGTGCACTTTGAGCTTTGTACTGAAACACGCATCTCCCAGAGACCTGTCTGTCTTGGGCTGTCAGGAAGGTCTCTATGGGCCTCTCTAGGTGCAGTGTCTCTGTCTTACTTGTAAGAGCAACATCGTATATCTTCTCTGAGAGTCTCTTCTGACCTCATGCTAGTTTCACTGTTCCAGAGCTCTGCTGCTGATACATTATCCCTGCCTGCTGACCCTCAGGACATTTTGCTGAGCCACAGGCTGGGGAGATGATGAACTATGTTTTTTCCTTCGTGTTTATACAGTACCTTGTATGATAGATGCCAGACAGTGGGACCAGGCACCACTATAAATGTGCTTGGAGAACTGAGAGTGCTCCATTGTTTTTTTCCCTTGAAGTTCTCAGCTTCACAAATCTGTCAGTTTGCTCGGGGCAGAAAAGAAATGAAGCTATAAGAAGTAAGTTTCCCTCCTCCATTTTGTTATTATTTATTATCTAGATTTCTGCACTGCTCATGAGTCCAAATCACCTCCCATTGCACAATATGGGAAGCTGCAAGAGAGGTGAGATGAACAGAGATGAAGAGTGGAGGAGGAGGAGGAGGCGCCTGGGGTACCAGTTCCACATGCTGCCATCCCTGTGTGTCCAGGTCAGCTTGAGGAAGGTATGAGCGAGAACACTGGGCATGGCTGTGCAAGGCTGGCCAACTAACACGCACCTCCAAAGTAGGAGCCATCCGCCAGCTTGGTCTCCTTGTTGCCTTTGGTGAGGACGCTCACAACCCCGTGCTGGATGAAGTACATCTTCTTGCCGATGGTGCCCTCTCGGATGATGTAATCCCCCGGCTGGAACACCTCGAACCGCAGCTTGGTCAGCATGGACGTCACAAAATTGGGGTCTGCGTTGGCAAAGAGGGGCATGGAGGCCACCAGCTTCCGGCAGTTGAAGTTTATGATTTCCTGATCATGATGGGATGCAAAAGAGACAGAGAGTGAGGAGGAGAGAAAGGGAGGGGGAGAAAAGATGGGATGGGGAGCAGAAAGGACACAGGTATATGTTTAGTTGACACTTAACAAGTTACGAAGACCCCGCATGTACTTGACCGGTACATCACAAAGTGGCAGCCCTATGCCCGCTCCCACTAGTGAAGCAGCAGGAACTGATACTGAGCAACCCAACCCTGGCACAACAGATGGGGAAGGAGCCTCTGGGTGACTGAAGCAGGAAGAAAGAGACCTGGGGAAGCATCTGCCTCCTCCTCATGTGGGTTCTTGTCAGGGCTGCCCTTTGAGACTTTGGCAGACCTAGCTTTAAAATAAGGCTGGTGGATCCTCAGCTCTTCTCTCTCCCACGGAGGTACTTTACTGGGAGGAGGAAGTCAGAAAGAAGACTGTTCCTAGTGCTTGTGGGTAACACGTTGATGGCACTTAGAGGGGCTTCTGGGGGGGTTCTGTCAAGACTCCTTTTAAGTGTGGGCCCTCCTTCCTTTGACTCTACATGCTGTTACAGCTGATGGATGGGACACAGGTGAGGCCAGCACACTGCAGAGGTTTAGACGCATACATGAGATACAGCTTAATATTCTAGAGCTTGAGGTGGGAGCTTATGGAGATGCTGTAGAAGGCAGCAGCGTGTGGCTGTGTGGGGAGGGAAGGGGGCCTGCAGAAGTGGGACGTAATAGCAAGGGCCTTTCCAGAGTGCTGTCCTGCAGGGGCTCTTTGTGAAAGGGGCTGACATTGCCAGACACTGCCGTGGCCTCAGAAGGTGCCAGGATGTGCCTCTCCACCTGCTGAGGGGGTGCATACTGCAGCTCCCACCGCCTTTCTGTCAGATATCACACGTGCTGCAGCACGAGTCCTGCAGATGCCAAAGGCCTGGCATCCTCTCTCCACAGCAGCGGCCAAGGCAAGGCAATACCAGACAGACACCAACTGTGGGGACAGTCACTGCTCACACAGCCAGTGCTGCTGGGCAAGTGGCCTCCCACCACTCCCACCACTTGACGGTGGCATCTGCAAAGCACTGGGAGGGGACACTGCGCCCCAGGGACTCCGGAGCTGCCACAGATGACAGGGACAGCAGAGCCCCCTCACTGCCCCCTCACCTCTCGGAGCGGCTCACTGAGCTCTCCCAGGATGCTCTCCTCATCAAACATCTTCCCCTGGTAGCGGTGCTCGTAGTAGTCGTGGATGCGCTGCCTCATGTCTGCAGGGAGCTTGTGGAAGGACATATATTGTTCCACCTGTTTGTACTGCGCAGGGGAGAGAGGGAGAGGGGTCACCGGGGCCTGCAGCAAACGGTGCCTGCTCGTGGGTAACCACACCCTAGACTACACCCACACCCTCCACGCCACGCCCTGGCAGGTAAATCTGGGAGCAACTGCCCAAACACATGGGGAGTCTGCAGACATCTTCGTTAGATTCCCTGAATGGCTGCCCTAAGTTTTAACCTCTAAATGTATCCTCAGGCAGTTACCCTGTGGAGACAAGCGAGCAGCCCAGGTGCTTGCTCTTCCCTACGCACGCAGCAACGGCTGGGAGCAGGGCTGAGGAAGAACAGAACCGGCAGAACACGGGCCTGCCTTGGATGTTGTTAGTCACAGACAAGCTGAAGGGCACACAGACAGAGGTGTGAGTTATTCTGCTGACGCTGCAGAATCCCTGGCCTGCTCCTCCTCTGCTCCGTGTGCCCCACACTGACAGCACCTTTGCCTTCCCAGCCCGGCCTGCACAGGCCCCCACTGCTCACCCTTGTGCACTGGCACAATCTGACCTGTCTGTCTTTTTACCTAATGATTTGCATTTCCACTGTGTCACCTAGAGGGGAACACAAAGGCACACTCTGACTGATGCCAGAGCAGTAGTCGGGAGGGATGGTGCTTTCTATGAACAAATGACCCTTCGTCAAGGGCACAGGGCTGTAAATGGGTCAGCTGGCCTTGAAGGTGCTGCAGGACAAGATGTGTGGCTGCACTGGTCATGCTCCCTCCCACTGGTACGCACAATGACCCTGGTCCAAAATAATGCTGACAGAAGGACCACGCTCCCCCTCTGCCATCCCTCTTTACCCTCTTCTCCCCGATAAATCTGTCCCTGAATGTCCCTTTCCTGCAGCTTGTGCTTAAGAACCTAATTACCAAACTTCTCCTCGTTACAGACTTCCCCTGCACACACTAGTGTCCCTCTGCTTTCAGAACACTCTGTGCTGGCACTGCCTTGCATGCTAACAACTTGATCTGCACCAGAGAGGAGAAGGAATTACTCTAAGAAGCCAAGGTGGCCGAGGGGACACTCGGGGTTTCCTGGCATTTCCAGAGCTTTTTGTCTGTGGCTAGCAGCAGAGGAGCTGGCTGTAAATATTCATGATGGCTCCAGCATGATCAAAGTCAAGCGAGTCACCACCTCCCCACAGGGAGCCAGGCAGAGAATTGGCAATGAACGCTGCACTTTATTATTCGGATTGCTGAAGTTCTGGAGAGACTGTCAGGATGCTGATGCTCTGTCATGCTCTGTCAGTTGGCACTGTGCTGGTGCTGCACAGAGCCTGCAGCTTGGGACCGAGGCAGATAAAGGTAGAAGAAACCAGCACCTCCTGTGGACAACTCACTAGTCTCAGCCCGACAAGAATTTTGCAAGTTATGCTCTTAAATGTAAGAAGTTTAAGGGCTTGGCTTGGATGCCTGGACATAGATGTCTGCTGCTGCTAGGGATGCACTGCAGCACTTGGGACACCCATGGCCCCTGGAAGATGTGACACAGGACACACAGGACACTCGTTATGGAAAGGGAAGTTGTTAGGCACTACCTTTTGCTGACTCAGGTTCTGCTTGGTTTAATGCTGCGTTTTTGTTGAATAAATTATTTGCCAAAAATATCACTTTACACTCTCTGGTTTAGCCCAATGTCTTGAATTGGACCACTGACCAGTGTCACAAGATGCCTCTCAACACCTGCTGCCAGCCACCTGCCCACTACCCCTCTTCTCTCCACCATAAACACTCACTATCAATCTTCAACCGACCTTTGCTTCTTGGGAAAAACACTCCCAGCTTCTCAGATTCACAAGCACAGGTTGGATGGGGCGACTCAGGCTCACTGCTGTACATGGATTTATTGCCTCGACACAAAGAGCAATAAATTACTGCTCTGCAACGTCCCTGGGGCTCGTCAGACTCTCCTACGATCACTGTCCCTAGATAAGGCTCTGAGAAACCAGGACGAATTCACTTCACCAGAAAAAAAGGTTCTGCTTCCAATTACAAATTAAAAACATGGTTATAAAGGAAAATTGTAAAACAAGAAACTGTAACTCCCTGTCATAATTAACAAGCTCTTGGCTCTCCTGCCTTTGCTAGTGCTCCCTGCTCTCACTCATGCCAGCTGGAGAGTTTTGTGGGCTCTTTGCTCTCCCTTGCACAGAGCTGGAGCCTGCAGAGGTGCTCAGAAATGAAACCATCAGCCCCTTCTCTCTACATTTGACAAACTGAGGATCGATGTGGGGGTTTCCCCCTTCCCTTGGAACTGCCCAGCCAGGCTAAGCGCCTCACTTGCAATGTCAGGCATCAACAGTGACCAGAAGCCTGCAGGAGAGAGGGAGGGAGGGCCTTTCAAGGTGGAGCAGGATGCCCACATCTCTCCTCAGCTCTGAGCTCTCAGTGAGATGACCCCGAGGCCACCACAGCTCGGGATGGGTCAGAGCAAAGGGGTAAGGGGGCTGGGTGCTGAGCACCCATGAGGGATGAAGAGCCCGTGGGGATTGCACACTTGGCCCAATAACCCTGAGTTTATAAGTCAGCCTTTTTTCACTGAGGCACTCTCCGAAGCCACTTCGTGTCCCCTGGGTGGGCACCCCTTTGAACGCCCTTCAGGCATGGCCAGGCCTAAC
The DNA here is from genome assembly GCF_000691845.1 of Merops nubicus. Taxonomy (NCBI): domain Eukaryota; kingdom Metazoa; phylum Chordata; class Aves; order Coraciiformes; family Meropidae; genus Merops; species Merops nubicus. Next base: position 41,789 of record NW_008580815.1, on the reverse strand, counting down.
CCGACAGTTCCCCTTTGGCTCCTCTTCCCTGTGCTTGTCTGCTCCCTCTTCCTACTGACTCCATGTCCTCAGCCTGACCTGTGCTCAGAGATTAGTGGCCTCTCTGAGTTTGACTAAAAAGATTCATTTAGGAATTATTTAAATCTCTCGGAAGACAATCGAGTCCATTTAAATCCTAACTAATTTTCTTAAGTCTGTTTTTCTTCAAAAAAGCCCTTGAAGGAGGTATTAATATATCAAAAGGAAACCATTTAGCTGAGTATTTTTCCTTCTCTAACTGGCCACTTTCCTCAGTTGACTCACCACTCCCCTCCCCTTCTAGCAAAGCTCAGATCACTCACAGTCCAAAGGGATCTAGATATTTTTAACTCCTTCCATGCCCTCAATCTCCATCATGAAGCTGCCTCTCCCTGGCTGCAATATTTGGATCTGGGTTGATTCAAACACACACACTTTCACAGCACATGTACAACACAGGCACGTACACGTAAGCAGCTCTAAAGAAGGTACCGGGGATCTTTGTCTCCCTCCACCCACAGCCAGATCTACAGTTCCTATCTGGAGCTATTGCAATGCTTTGCACCCTTCCAGAAACAGGCTGAAACCACTGTGGGATTCAGAGTTTAATCTTGGTCACAGTATCCACATGTGGACTCCATGGAAGTCAGCAGAGATGCACTGGTGTAAGAAAAAGTAGAACAAGCAGAGTAATGCCTTTTCAGTCAAGTGAAAAATGACGATGCTCTGACAGTATTTCGAGTGCTGGCAGCTTATACCCTGTGAGATTGGATTAAGATACACATAAGCGTCCATGGTGTGCAATGCTGGGGCTCTCTCAAGTGGATTAGTGCTTCGCAGGGGTGAAGATCAAGTCACGAGAGTCACCAGATGGAGCGTCTTGATGGGACACAGTTGCACCTTTATTTAGCAGTAGAGCAGTGCAGCTCTTCAGCATTTAGGAATCCTCAAAACCAAACAAATGCCGAGTTCTGTTTGATTTTGTCTTTTAAGGCATTCAGATTCCTATCCTCAGGATTTGATCTGAATCTTATTCCAACAGATGAAGACACACTTTCTCATGGAGGCGAATGACTCCAGGAGCGGGTGGTTTCAGAGAAGTTCTTGTGCTGCGTGCCAATGCTGGTGTGAGATCTTTGCTGGTTTCCCAGTTCTGTGCTTGTGGCATATTTACTGGAGGTCCTTGCTTACATGATTTTGCTCTTCCCTCTTCCTGAAATTTTGCTGAGAACTGTCACGGGTGCAGGCTATCACCATTTACCCAGAGTCTGCCAACACGTTGGAACACAGTTGGCCCCGCATACGTGAGCACTGTCCTGCTGCTCTTCAGCAAGAATACAGAAGTTTATAAAATGAAACGTGCACAGGCATGTGCTGCCCTTCCCATAGCCTCCAGCCCCTGCACATCAGGAGGATGGGCTGGAGCAGGAGCTGGATCCCTTCGCGGAGAAAACCAAAGGAAACTCAAAGACAACTAGTATGTGGGAAGACAACTGGGGTAGGAGTGGGGATTGGACTGTGGTACAGGCAAATTGTAGCAGGTTGTGTAGGAACTGGTGGTTATTTCAATACCAATTCTACCCAAACAATTCAGACCACACCTAGCACAGTGCCAAACATTATCAGTGTTACTTCTGCTCTCCGATTAATGAGCTAAACTTAAAGCCACATCCATCCACTCCTCAGCTTTGGAAGCTGTTTGATAGCTACCTCCATTCTGCAAAAACCTTTACGTAATGTGTTGGTTCTGAGTTCTTCCAAAGACTGGGTTAATTTTTGTGCCTGGTCAATGGATCTTTTATTATTCATTAAGCACTGTGAAACTCCTATCAGAGGATATTTTGGAGCTGTCAGGTTGTGTCACTGCATCCATGTATCTGGAGGTGTAACAGGGGAAAA
>NW_008580815.1:35938-39841 GCF_000691845.1 Merops nubicus | reverse complement strand
TGCAGCAGGATGAGGGAGATGAGTCTCTCTGTCTGGTCTGCCACCAAAGACCAGAGGTGAGGCAAAGGGAGCAATTTGAAATCAGTATGGCTGGGATGAGGCTTTGGCCAGGAGGGACAGCTCAGCAGGGAGCCTCGGTGCTCCTGTTACGATGCACTTATTTCTTCATTTACAGGATTTTCTGGAGCGATGATGAAGTTTGAAACCCCACCGTGGGCTACGGAGAAGTGCTGAGGCAAGAGCAGTTGCCTCTCCAGCAGAGCACAGGCAGCGCTCGCGCCTGCACGAACACACTGCCCAGCCCAGGCTGTCTCCGACACTGCTCTAAGGACAGAACTCTCTGTCTGCCCTCCACTCTCAGGAATAAGATGTCAAAGTTCTCGATATAATCACAGTTATCTCTGATAGAGCAAACAAAGACAAACCCTGAACGTAAACCCACTGACAGAAGGCAAAGGACATGGCAGCTTGGTTTCTCCTTCTGCAGAGGTGAGCTCCAAAGACAGCAGGATGTGGCCAACTCCCTCCTGCCCCTGCCCTTCACCTCTGCCCCCCCCCCCATCACAGCTGGGCACTGATCTGCCTGCTCTCAGCACTGACTGATCACCACAGAGACATCCCTAAGACATGCTTTACAGCTTCAAAATGGGGCTTCTCTTAGTAACACATGAGTAAACAGTTTCAAGGTATAGTAAGTGCACTGATGAAATATTCTTCTGCAAGAACAAAAGCTACTCAAGCCTGATGTAGTTAAGGCCATCAAGGGAAAGCAATTTGCACTGCAAGCTGTCTTTAAAAGAGACCATGAGGTTTTCATTCAGAGAACATTTCCATTTTATAACCAGCCCAGAATACTTCCATGAAAAGGATTAAACTACCTTAAAACAATTGAACACAAATCTCTGATTTTTCAGTTGAGCTGAAGGGAACCCATCATTCTTTACACCACCCCATTACCTATTTCTTACAAACACTCCTCTGAAGTGGAGATGGATCTGTAAAGGGCCCGATGCACAATCCTGTGCCTGCCGATCTCACTGAATCTTGACCCTTCCCTGCTTGAAAGCGGTTAGAGACTTTGAATCACAGAGTTAAAGAATGACCCAAGTCAGAAGGGACCTCTGGGGTTGCCTGGTCCAAACCCCCACTCAAAGGAGGGCCAAGTATATCAGGCTGCAATTGTCTGGCAGCCTCCTCACCTGTGGGTGGGTAGGGAGAGAAGGTGGGGATGGGGGCCCTTTGCTGTTGCAGCCATTCTTTAGTACTTCACAGGGAAGTCAGACCCCTGCTGTTAACATAAGCTGAATCTAAACCTTGTACCTTCCACTTGCTGACTCTGAGCTGCCAAGCAGCCAGAAAACCCAGTCCTGATCACTGGAAAAACTACCCAGAGGCAGCACTGAGACGCCAAGCCCAGCACACATCAGAGGCCCTTGCTTCTAGACACAATCAATAAAGCACATAATTTCTGAGCCTTGCTATCAGCCTCAGCGCTTTGACTGACAGTACCACGGGACAGAAGCGTGCTCAGGCCATCTCTGAACAGACTGAGGTAACACACAACTACTGCAGCCGGAACTTCCAGGAGAAAGCAAGGCTCTCCAAACTTCTTTCCAATTAGGAACTTTGATTACATTTTGCATTTGATTCATTTTTCCAGACACCATTAATTTCTGGAGTGCTGCACACTCCCTCCCCTGTCCTTCACGCACGTTACCAGAGGAGGAAGGAAGCTGTGCAGCTTTCTGATATCCAGAACTGAGACGTTAGCTCAGGAGGGCGCTTACACATTACCCATTTGAACTCTAGGAATCTGGGAACTCTGCCTGAGAACCTACAGACATTGGTGACCAATCATCTTGAGAATGTCACTTTGAATCCTGTTCAGACTGGTAATGAACATGAACCTTCCTATCTGACACCTCTGTGGCAGAGTAGGTGTGGGAATAATGGCAGCCCTTGCCTAAATCCATGTTGATGCAGGGGAGACCTTCTGGCTCTCCACAACTCCCTGACAGGAGGTTGGAGCCAGGTAGGGTCAGACTCTTCGGCCAAGGAACAAGCAATAGGATAAGAGGAAACAGCCTCAGGCTGCACTAGAAGAGGTTGAGGTTGGCCCTGAGGAACAATTTCTTTCCCGCAAGGGTTGTGCATGGCTGTGCCAGGCTGCCCAGGGCAGTGGTGGAGTCCCCATCCCTGGAGGGATTTCCAAGCCGTGGAGATGTGATGCTGACACAGGTCAGTGGGGACCTGGCAGAGTTAGGTTAATGGTTGGACTTGATGGTCTTTCCAACCCAAACAATTCTAGGATTCTGTAACAGAGAAGCTGACACTAGTTCCCCTCACTTATCGCTGTGGTGTCCCCAAGGCGGCACTGGCTAAGCCAGCCCTGGAGCCCCAAGAATGAACAGGGCTTTGGTACAGTGCCATGCTCAGTTAATTAGCTCTGCTTCATGCAGGGGTGGCAGGGAGCTCATCAGCAAGGGCACGCTGCCAGGCTGGTGTGATTATCCTGGACCCAGCACCCCAGCTAGGCTCTTTGCACCCAGCTCCCTGCACGTGTTCCTTTGGAGGCCGTTCAGAACACCCAACTGTGTATAAACTGACCTGATGCCATAACCTGTGACGGGTCAGGCCAAGGGCTCCTCTCACCTGGTGCTGTGCCTCTGAGAGCTTCAGGTGCTTTGGGGAAGAGGAGGATGAAGAAAAGAGGCACACAGCAACCCAACTCCTGGCCATACCCTCCAAGCTGTTCTGGCAGAAGCAGATTAGGGATACCCACTGCCAGGGCTCATATCTGCAACTCAGCACTTAATAACACTTGAAAGATTTGCTTTATGTGAATTTGTCTAAATATTCTGAGCCTGATCAAACTTTGAACCTTCACTGCAGACTGTAGCTGTGAGTTTCATTACAAAAAAAGAATCACTCCTTTAACCTGTTGCCTAACAAGACTCCACTGCTGGCATCCAAGAAAGAGCAAGGGCTGCCTAAGCCCAGAGCTCTCACTGTAGCAGGGCAGTGTATCACCTCCCCTCTAATGACTCTGTCTAACATCTCCTTTCTCCTCCAACAGAGATGGCACCTTCCAGCTGCTGTGCTTCAGCCTTTACAGTTACTAACTTTCCCTCAGCTACTCCTTCTGGTATTCAAGCTGATGACAGAAGGTCTGAAGTGTTGATAGTTGGACAGTGACGTGGTTTTTTTGCTTAAATAGCCAGACCAGGGGATAAATCCATGGCAAGAAGGAGTGTGCTGATGGTTAAGCATGGCTGCCTCAGGAACAGAGAGGTGATGTCATCAGTGCTTCTGTAGGACTTATAAAGGGATTCTCTCTTTGGTGCTCCCTCCTTGCCCCCTTGTAGCTGTGCTGCAGTGGGTGCTTCTTCAGAGTAATAACAAATGAGTATGGAGGGAGCTACCCAGTTTTATATATATTTTGAGAACAAGAGGCATTGGATGGACTGTTCAGGGAGGAGGAGCAGAGGGATGAATGTGGAGAGCAGACAGCTTGAGAGAATGCCAGTGGAGCAGAGAGCTCTTGAGGAGAGATGAGGCTCTGGAAGGAAATTACAGCCTTCCTGGGCTCTGCAGTGCTGACAGCAGCAGTTCCTACCTTTCATCAGTCATTCCTCTGAATGTACCTGAGAAGATAAGGCAGGAGAGCTGAGCCACTCTGCAGGATGCCCACCACTGCCTGCGTCCTGCTGGGATGGGAGACTGAAGCCCAGAGCCGCTCTGCTCTGTTCCAGGGAGCGTGGCTGCAGCAGGAGCAGCACCACCGCTCCCGAGAGCCTCAAGGTCAAGGAGTCGGCGCGGGAGGGTGAGCGAGTGTGCGTACGGTGACTTGACACAAACACCAATCCAGCTGAGTTTTAGGATTAGGGAAAGCAATTAACAGGG
>NW_008580815.1:7899-35891 GCF_000691845.1 Merops nubicus | reverse complement strand
CGCTCTTCCTCTCTTTTGAGCCACAGTTCCTGCAGGTTATGGGGTTATTTCACAGACAATGATGAATTTACAAGTCAAGGCTTGAGCTGACCCACCAATAGCTGAAAAGAAGGGCCCCGGGCCTCTGCTCCTGCTTACAGACCTCCTCCACCAGCACCCTACACCAGCCCTGGCTCTCCCCGTGACCATGGGCAAGGAATTTAGGGCACAACACGCTCTGCAATGCAAGATGGGACAGACAGGTCCTGTCTAACTTTGCCTCTGGGACTGGAAATGAAGCAGCCACTTCAGAGTGCCAGAGCTACTGTGATTCAGAGGTTTCTAAGGGAGGCACAGGGCCAGACTGAAAGGATGGCTGTGCCACTTCCAGTGCCTGGGCTGGCATGAGTACTCTGTGCCACATGGGACTCCCCACTTGTGCTCAAAAACCTTGGCACTAACTGCCCTGGAGGGTGCAACTTCCGTCTCCAAATTCTCCAGGCTTCCTACCACCCCATCGATCTCATACAGCCTCCCTGCCTTGCAGAAACCAGCAGAGCATGAAGTCAGATGCTACAGGAGGAGATTTAGACAGGACAGGGATTGCATGTCCAGATGTTCAGTGAATCCAACCCAGAGTGAGATGAGCCTGCTACTGAAGCCAGCAGACAGCACATCTTGGCTTTTATTCCTCTGCTCAAAAGCCCTGTTTGTACAAGGGAAGAACAAGCTGGTTGGGCAGAGATCTAGATGATGTGAAACTTCACCACAAACTCACCCCTGAACCTTGTCCTGGAAGTTTCACAAAGCCAAGCCCGTCAGCACAGTGACTAGCTATACCCCCCAATCCTGTGACGACGTTACTTCTGCTATTCCACTGTCTCCCCTTTTTTTTGGCTACTCCCAAGAGAGCTGCTGAAGTGCCTCTAGCCCCAGGCTCTGAGGCTCGACGCAGAGCCCTGTTTGCCACCCAAAGGTGTCCTCTGCAGAGGTCTCGCAACTGCCGCCCACTTCTGCCGATCGACCTCCAAAGTTGTTGAGATTCTTTGCTTATAATATGCTCCAACAGACACGTTGTCCCTTGAGGACTGAGCTAAATTGAGTTGCAGGGCTGCAAATCACAAAGCAGCCTCATTTTAATCATGGCTACTCAAAGTGCTAAGGAATGCAGAAAGTAAATACGTATTTGTTTTTAGGCCGTATTTCTTTTTAGGCCGTTTGTCCCATTTGCAAGAGGAAAATTAACATACTCAATCCCTGAGGCTTCAGTCCTGGGAGGTACCTTGGGAAATGGACCTGCTCTAACCACCACACATGAAAGCCACCCTTTGTTAAATCCTCTGCACCGGGCTAGTCACAAAGCTTTGCTCCTGGATCTGTTCTAACAAGGCTTTAACACTTCACACTTCTTCTGCCACCCCATGCAGTCCCTGCTGGCTTACTGGTGAGTGATCTCCCCGAGCACTGACTGTAATCTGGCTGGCAGGGTCAAGTTCTGCCCTTGCCTTTGGACCCAGCTTGAGCAAAAAACCGTAGTGCCCTGTGCTGCAAGGAGTACCTTTGGCTGCAGGGATGTCGGACCAGGTGGCTGGATTTGCAAATCAGTCCTTGACTTCTACACTACTTCCAACACATTTGAATAAATACTCTGCACACACACAGATTTGATCAGCTTGCATCCCTAGTGCTGCAGTGTCCTTCTCTTTGGCATGCCTTATGCTCAGTGTGAAGTAGTCCAGCCCACCTCTAACGCAGTGGTAAAGCTCCACACAAAGCCCAGTGCTCTAGTTGCATCCCAGTCTTCCACGCTTCCCTCTCCTGGGCTTTCTTTCTCTTCTAGCTCCAGCTGTGGTTTGAGATCCTCCCTCTCACCAAAGCGTGATCCAGCCTCTGTCCATCTTTACTTTTGTCTCAATCCTGTTCCAAGGGCATCTAACAGAATTTACCCACTTGACCAACAGCCACCTTTCACCTAATCTAAATGAGCAGCTGGCAGGGGCAGAACAAGGTGAGCGACTAATTCTTCTTCGTCTTAATCTTTGAATCAAATGTACCCATAAGAGCCGGACCATAACATCTTGCCTATGGCACCCTCAGCCCTGCTAATTGAGGCCAGTTGCTTTTGCTGATGCCTGAAAGTAACTTGCTGTCTTTGTGGTGAAGTCCCTTCCTCACCTCTGAGCTGAAACACTACAGACAGCAATATTCTGAAGGCATGGAAAGGGGGAAGGAGCCGATGCAGTTCCATGAGCCACCTCTCATCACAGTCACTGCTTCTGTTTGTTACAGATTCACAGCATCCGCCTCAACCCCCCACCCAGCTACGGCCACAGCAGTGGTAACCTGACCAGCTCTGACATTTCTGTCCCTGCCCTACATTATGCAATTCAACAATTGTGCAATTAACTCGATAGCTACCTGGGGAACCTGCTCGGAGCTCCTGAGCTTTGATCTGTGCTTTGGGGTTTGTTAGGTAGCTTGACTCATGAGCACCGAAGTGAAAAATCTGGATACATTTCAAGAAAGTACTTGCTAAACAAAAGCTGCACATTCAGGAACATTCACGTGGGATTTGAAACAGGATCTCAGAAAGGAAAAAGTGACTGACAATTTTAGATACCTGTGATATTGATAATGTTGATCTAAAGACAGTCAGAGACAACAAAAATCACCCACTTGCCTTACTATTCTTCATTGCATCTTGCATCTGTATCCTCCTGAGGGTCTGTCTGAATAGACAGATGGGTATGAGCTACCAACAAACTATTCTGGTCCACCAACAGCCCTGGCTTGTCCACACAGCTCTCCAGCACACCCCCCGAGCTCACATGAGGGCTGCAGAGCCCCGTCCTTACCTTCTCCTGGTACTGACGCCGTGAGGAATCCAGAGACTGGATCAGGGCTGTGGCATGGCCGATGAACATGGCATAGCAGGTGGCCCCAACAATCATGCTCAGCATAGTGAGCCACACGTCTGACATGCCAACGGGCGCCTGCTGCCCGTAGCCAATGCAGAGCATGTGGCTCATGGCCTTGAACAGTGCATAGGAATACTGCTTCCCCCAGGAGTCATTCTGGAGAGACAGACAGACAGACAGAGCTTTAGCAGTGGGACAGGACATTCTCAGAGATGAACACATTTCAGAAAAGCATATCTGACATCAGACCCAAAAATTCACGGTTACACCTCTTTATGTGAAATGGGGAATTTCATTCTTTGATGGCTTGGAAGTGCTGGGCACAGTCGATTTACAACACACACAAAAGCCCAAACTCAGTCACCTGATGTTAGCTGTCTTTGGCTGGGGTTGTTACAGATTCCACATACTCTTTCCAGAAAGGAAGCCAGAGAGTGGGATGCACTGGTAACATGGGATAAACCAAGACTGGGATACTTTCAGAGTGACCCACGCGTGGGAGAAGGAAGTGAAGCAAATGATTACTTCATTGGGAAACGGACTTTAACAGACAACTGGTGAAAGAGTCTGAGCAAGGCTGAAAGCAGCAAGAGCTTAGAATGGGGAAAATCACTCCCCAGCAATTTAGGAAATGGTCAGGATCCCCAGTCATCACCTGGAGAGAAGGGAAGGGCAGAAAACCAAGATGATAATGTTCAGACAGCAAGTTCCTCTCAGTGTAAAACAGGGCTTCATTCAGGGAGCTGAGAAAACCACAAACTGCCCCATTTGCGGGATGCAACAAACCACTGTGAGAAGCCAGCTGTCATCAATGGCTTCTTTTGGACACCCTGTGGTCTCTCACTGCAACCAGCACAAGGAGCACTTCAGCAGTTACATCATGGGTTAGGGAGCAAAACCAGCAGACATTTCCTGATTATTCCGATTAGCTTGAGTTCATGGGACAGCTCCAGGCACATTTACTGTCCAGTGGGTATTATACGCTAGTGAGTCCTTGCCACAAACCTTGTAAAGTAAATGTGCTGTCATCACACATTGCTGTTACGAGGTGTGTGAAAAGCAGCAGGCTCAGCACCAGTGACCAGCGATGCTGGGGGCCCTGGAGTTTACTGGACACCTCCTTGGAAGTATCTAATCATCATCAAGGGGACGGCTGGTGACCTCTCTGCAAACAGCTCTCCGAGTGTCACTAACGTTGATGGAAATTTTTCAGTAAGCTCACAAGCAGTTGTGATGCTTCTTGCTGTTTGTGAGCTGTGGCGAAGAGCTGGAACCTCTGGAGAGTTTTAATGCTCGGTTAGGAGATAAGCACACGGACAAAGACAGGCCCTATTTGGTTACATTATGCAAGACAGGCCTGATTCACACTGCAACAAGAAGGGCAAACAACAGCAGTGAGAGCGAATAGGACACAGAAGCAGCAGCACATTCACAGCCCCAGAAGAGACTGCTCCTTGCTGGCGCCAGCCTGTCTGGGCTCACCTCCCTGACAAAGTGGGAACCTGTTCACCTCCTGGGCTGGAAAAAAATACCCTGGAGTCAACAGAGAGAGAGCACAGCCCCTTTCCCTCAGCCCTCTGCTCCTAGCAGTCAGAAAAGCTGTGGCCCCTGCACTTCAAGAATGGCAAATGCTGTGAACTCCACGGTTCTAGCCCCTCCACAGTCCATGTTTCAGCAGGGAAGTCATTGTCCCAGGGCCACAGCAGGAGCAGACGCACTTGACCGACCTGTGCTGAAAACGGGGCGTTGCCCGTGAAGGTGGGCAGCACCTTCACAGCTTTACTGAGGCAGAGGCAGCAGTGCAGGTGTCCTGGCCCAGCCCTTCCCACCAAGCTGAAGTTCCAAAGGGAACTTGGGGAGGCAGAATAAGAACAGCTGAGCTGGCATTTGACGTATCAGGAAACTGGCTGCCAGGGTCTTTAATGGCTGTGAATTAGGAAAGCTTAAGATGAACACCTGGGTATCAGGCAGGCTCAGGTTTTGAAAGCCATTTTTCCAGCAACTCGCTGCTCAGGAGTGCTGGTTACAGGGAAACTTGCCAGTATTTTGTAGGAATTAGTCATCCAAAGCTACAACATCCAACATCACCGAGCCCCTGCAGCCTGCAGAAACTCTGCTGCCTCCCTGGGAGCTCTACACTCACAAGTCACAACCCCAGTTCCCATCAGCAGCACGGCTCCCTGCGAGGACAGCCTGCTTTGTGCCAGCCAGAGGAGATTGCTGAGTAATGACAGACTGAGGAGCTGCAGGAAAATGTGGAGGGTTGAAAAAACCCATCCCGAGCACTGTGGGCTGCTGGGAGAAGAGCTCAAGGACTGCTGAAAAACAGGCACTTTCATGAAGGGGAAGCCTTTCAGAGCAATTACCTTCAGGACACCAGCTCTGAGCTCTTTGAGCATCTGCGAGGAACATGGGATCCTCCTGGCACAGTCAGTGTGATGACTCCCTGCTTGTAGGTCTCAGCATATTGCTAGTTTTTAGGCCTGCTCTGCACTCTTCTGTTTTCCACAGAGTAAACAGGCAGGTCAAGAATGCACTACGTTAAGCCATACTAGTAGTAGGGGTTCCAAATGTACTGTGGACACCAGTTTACTCCCAGTGCCTTATACTGCTACAGCTTGTTTCTGTAAGAGCCATACCCTGTACTCAGTACTCTACTATGCCAGTCCCCATGGTGGGAGGGTTGTACTACTTCAAATATACCAGGGTGGCCAAAATGGCCCATCAGGATAGGGCAATGAGGCCTTAAACTGCAGAAAGAAAACAACTCCTCGTTAACCAAATCTCAAAACAAGCTGAAATGGAGCTACAGATCTGTGCTTGAGCATAGTCAAGAGGGATGTTATCTCAGACACCTGCCAGGCACTAAGAGCTTTTGCAAAAGGGAGTTAACATGACTTTGAAGCTGTTTCCCAGCCTAGATTATTTTTGCCATCTACACTGGCAGTACCGTAAGGGTTTCTCTGGGATTAGTGTCTGGGCTGCAATGCCTCTGTTTGGATCCACCTCTGGAGACATGTTCCTGGAGCTCTTCAAAGGCAGTGCTGGGTTCTGCAGTGCCTTACAGAATCACCTAAAGAAACAGTCTGGTGTCCATAGGATGTTCTGGCCCTGATGTACATGTGAGTGTGCGTGGTTGAACCTCACTGGAGAAGACTAGAGAGAGAGAAGACAAGCGCTGGCGAATTCCTGGGTCAGGGCACAGCATTATGCCTGACACACCACTAACGTTTCACAGTATTTAGGAGCTGTCTGTAGCAGAAGGGCCCGTTTCAATCTTGTGAACTCCCCCAGTCGTCTCAGCAGTGAGCTTACCTGGCCACAGAGCCGTTACTCAGGCCTTGCTACTGCACATACCTTAGGTTAAGCTGTGAAATAAGGCCTCTGAACATCACTGCCCTCCCCTGGACCACACTGTAACTGCTGGGCTGGGAAAAAACCCTTCAGATTCAGTCTAAGGGAAAGGAATAGTAGAGTGAGAAATACAGAGGATAGGTCAAACTTCATGTTGGATGGAACCTGCCTGTTCTGGGCTGGCTTCCAAGGAGAGCTTTGCATGGCTTTCACCTAACAGGAGAGACCTTCTCGGGACTCCAGTATCAATTGCCCCAGTCAGCCTTGCCTTTCCAGTCATGTTCCTGGAGCAACAAATGAGCACAGGCCTGGGCACCCAGACCTTGCCTGAGAAAGCTGTGCCCAGCCCTGGGCCCTGAACATATGCTGTGTTTCCAGGCTTGCCCCCAACCTCACCTCTTGCTGCTCCTGACTGGATTCCCTGGGTAGACCCTGGCCATGACGATCACCGTGCCTCCACTGGAATGGTCAGGGGACCCTGTTATTCCCGTTTCTGCCCTGCCCAGTCTGGTTTCTGCACCGCTAGGACTGTGCCCCATCTGGGACAGGGGTCACCCTTGGCTCCTGTCTCTACCCCATCGTGGAGCAGCCCCATCCCTTCCCCAGCAGGGAAGATGACCAGGATTTCCAATGCAAGGTGGCTGCATGTGATGTGGGGCTATCTGCCCTCCCTGCAGGGTTTATGGGTTCTGCCCAACACCCAGGGGAGGGAGCCACGTGCCTGAAGCAGCTTTCAGGTCCCAGCAGAGCTCGCTGAGGAGGAGCTGCCTGGCCAGGGGCTCGGGGAGGTGCTGCTGCCTGCACACGTGCTGCTCGGCAGCTGACTCGGTTTTTAATAAAGGGCCCTGTAGAAAAGCTAATGCTGAAGCCCCTGGGACTGGTGCTGAGCTACTAATACTGAAAACATCTTTCCCTGCCATTTCAGAAAGAAGGCATACAGAGACTCACTCCTTCCACGATTGCTGAAGATGAAACATGGTGCATACAAAAACATCAAGATGAACAGGACCCAGGAATTTATCGAGCCCCTGATATGATTTTGGCACCACCAGACCCTTCACAGATCCCCTGGAAAAGGATCAAACCTTTAGAAAGCAGATGGGAGGTGATGAATCTTCTTTCCCTGCTGCATCAGAACCAGAGCTCTTTTTGTGGACTGCCAAGTGGCTAGGTGGGCAAGTCCAGAGCGGTGGAAGAGCAGCACCTGCACACTCAAGGAGAAAGCCTTCAAAGCATTTGGCCCCTCACTTTCAGCTCCCCTTGCCTGTAGTAGCTTCAGAAGGTTCCTTTTTTTTTTTCCTACAGTGGCTCCAGCCCAGCTTTTTGGCTCCTGTGTGTAATCAGGGCAGTTGTGCACCAAGTGCATTTATCTCAAAGCTGTGACCAGGTCAGTACAGAACATCCCAAAATCCAACCTAAGACTCTCTCTGTCACAAACAAATGCAATCGTGGCCTTCCAGCTCCTAACCCTGTCCATCACAGCTTTCAACCAGAGCCGACTGCCATCAAGATCTTGGCACCGTAGTCCAAGACCAGCCCAGACCCATGGGTTTCTTGTTTCCTGACTCAGTGGCCTCTCCTATTCCTTCACTATAGAGTCTGTGTATTGTTGCACTCATCATGCCATCCATACCCATCACTGGTCCCAGAGAAAGAAACTTAGAGTGAGAATGAACTAGCTGGTTCCAGAAGATCTAATTATTCTCTCTGCTAAACGTTCTAAACCCAAGCTATTTTGCGGCTGGCATATTCCTGTGCCGCTTCTGGAGCAGAAGCCACCTGAGCTATAGGTGGGGCATATAATCACCTCTTGAGTTCTTCATCCCAGTTTCCCAAGGCTCAATTTCTGAGACGGTCACTGATATAATAATTTCTCTTCACTTTCATTAAGTGGAGAAAGTGAAGATGATTTAGCTGCAGAGGAGCAGCGGAAAAAATCACACAAGGCAAGTTTAATTCCCAGCTTCACAGGCTCTCAAGGCTGAGAAGACAAGTACTGCAGCATGAGTCCTTGCCTCTGGACAGACACTTCCTACCCTGCCCCTCCTTGAGACTCTGCTGAGCCCTCCTGCCTGTGGGATGCATCCTTTCCCCCTCTCCTCAGGCTTGCTGCTAAGAAAGGCAACTAGGCTAAATCTTTTCTTCCTCTGTCCTGCCTCCTACCACCTTCCAGAACCCTATTCCTTCATTGCACAGTGGCCTTGATGGTCACCTCTAGGCTCTGATCGTAGCCTGGCCCAGGTAACTCTTTTCCTAGATTTTATATAAATTTAGCTTTGTTTCCCTCCTCATCAGGCTCTGATCCAAACATGTTTGCAGCTCTTTGTTCCACGGGGTTACACAAGCTGTTTTCTGGCTTTACAGCCTCTGAGTGAAAAGCCTTCAAGAGCCAACTGGCATCAGCTTGTGCCATGCGTTTGTGCAACCCACCTGCTGCAACCCCAGGACCCTCAGACTGCTTCAGAAACACCCTGTTACAATACTCCCTCCTCCTCAGAAGTGTCCAGGGAGGGAGAACTCCCAGAGCCTGCTGCCTGACCTGCCTGGGATCACCCAGAACAGAGCTGGGAGCTGAAATCAGGTGTCCCACTTTCAGCCTGTGCCCCAGCACCGCAGCGTTCTTCCTCTCCCCACGCGTGTCTGCCACTGCTGGGCCCTGTCGCCCTCAGACCATGGCCAAACGTTACGATAAAGGAAACACGGTTCAAATCTGCTGTTCTGAAGCTGTCCTGCAAGGGCACCAGGGTCCAGGCACTTCATGGGGTCCTCTGAGCTCTCCAAGCTCAGGAGCTCTATGTCCTTTTGAACCCAAACAGCGCGAGCACAATGGGGTGTCCCCCCTGACCTTTAATTGCTCCTGCCATACAAACAATAAAAAGGCAGCATGGGGGAAGATAAGGCAGCTGCTGCATGGGTCATTCTTCTGTTGTCGATAAATAAAGGGTTCTAGTCTCCAGAACTGTCAGTCTGGCACCTTTCAGCAGCAGGAAGCGAGTGATTATTGCAGAGGGAAGAAATGAATAAACAAACAGCAAACATCTGACTTGTCATGGATGCTCACTTGAGGCAGGCATGGGCAGCGCGTGCCCGCAGCTCCGCATGGGGGAGGCACGGGAAGCTGGCAGCTCCTTTATACATTTTACATTTGTTCTGTTCTGCCCGAGTGCCTGATTATTCTTCTTTTCTTTTCTTTTCTTTTCTTTTTTAAGAAGAAGAAATTGGCTGGGGGAATCTGGAGGTTAAGAGCTGCAATAAGAGGCAATTTTTTAAGCTTTGTCAGTTTTTGCTGCTTAATCAACTGGACATTGTCCCTTTGAATAAAAGCTCCTGAATTCTCAGCAAAACGGTTGCAAGGTACGGTGAAGTCCCCGTGCATTTCCCATCTGGCACAAGCCCCCTGCAGCAAACAGCAGCGAGAACTCCATGGCCTGGGATGTTTCTGGGAAGCCTGGCTACTGATCCCATGACAGGAGGCTGCCCGGAGCCTTGGCACAGGCTGTCTCACTCCACTCTAAAGGGATGTTGTGTAGCTCCCCAGGGAGAAGGAGGGGTCACAACGAGCCTTCGAGTGGATATGGAGCAGAAGGCTTAACAGTTTCCTTGGGATCGG
The DNA here is from genome assembly GCF_000691845.1 of Merops nubicus. Taxonomy (NCBI): domain Eukaryota; kingdom Metazoa; phylum Chordata; class Aves; order Coraciiformes; family Meropidae; genus Merops; species Merops nubicus. The sequence continues at coordinate 26,030 of NW_008580815.1, read as the reverse complement.
TAATGGGGATGATGGATCAGACCCAGCTATGGCTCTTGGAGCCCCTCTGCATCCTGCCTTTGGCTCAGTGTGCCCAGATCCCACCAGAACGCCCAGATGCCAGCAGAACGCCGGTTCCATTCTTGCTCTTTGCTGTCTCCTGCCAGGAGGGGGAGCCTGGCTCCTGCCTTCCACGGGCTCCGCTGGGGAGGGAGACTGCAGATCTTGCAGAGATTACCCCCGGGGAGCCTCCATGCCCCCAGCGCAAGTTACAAGTCCTGCTGGGCAGCAGAGGAAGGCGCTGGAAGGCACTAAAAGCAGGTGGGGGGAACTGGGGATGCCACGCTGGCGCTGGGAGGTGAGGCTGTGAGCGCGGGGAAGCGAGCTGGGGGGACTCTTACCACCATGCGGTTGAGGGACACCCAACAGTCGTCGGGGAAGTCCTGCAGCATAGGCACGAGGAACTGGAGGCAGCCATCCCAGTGACACAGCAGCAGCATCATCCCAATTAGGTTCACAATCCGCACCACCGCACTGGCCAGGTCGTAGGTCATGTGGAAGATCTGCGAGGGCCAACAGGCAGCAGGTGAGATGGCAGCTCCCCAGACAACCAACCCCACGTAACCAAGTGCAGTGTCAGGGTCAAGAACTTTGCTAAAGTAACGGAAGAGGCTGCATCAGCTCAGCTCAGGTCAGGCACAGTGTGCAAGCAGAACCAGCTGAAAAACAGATTAAAAAACAAAATACAAACTCATGACTGTTCACCCATCCTGCCCTTTCATTTTGCCTTCTAATTTACATTAAAAGCTCCGTAACTCATTTTATAAAATAAGCTGGTTGCAAATATTTCTGAAACATCAGCCACCCCTCAGAAATAAACTCTATCATTACGTCTTTTTAGCTGCAATGCCCTTCTTTGATTCCTGCTCTTGCTGAACACACACTGACCCATGGTGGAAGCTGTCTTTGTACTGGATGTCAGATGCAGTCTCTGCAAGTATCAAATGCAGGAAAGAACGGCCTCAAACTCAGCAGAGACTTCTAGAAGAGGATCTGATTCACCTCTGTTCTTGTAATTCTTCTACTTTGCTGCTACATCACTTCCAGCTTTACGTGAAGGTGGGCAAGGAGAAGAGAAACAGGGTGGAGCTGTAGAGCAGTAAGGCTCAAACACTTAGTCCTGACAGCATACTGGCTTCCACCTAGAGAAGCCTACTTCACAACGCTGGAAACAGAGCCCCCAAACACATCTGGCATCTTCTCCATGTGCTGCCGTGTCTCCATGGCGGTCTGTGACAGAGCTGGGATGGATGGAGGCCTGACAGCCACATCCCAGCCCTGCCAACGTGTCCTGCCCTAGAGCCTCGTCTGGAGAAGAGCTAACTGCTGCTCCCCACACACGGCTGTGCTGTTTCTGGTGGAGGTGTGGTGCAGTGCTGGGACAGCTGTGTGGGGATGAAGCAGAGACACCCAGTGCTGTCAGCTGCCAGAGCTGGGCCTTCTCAGGACGCCTCCCCATGGTTTGAAGGCACATGCAGCCTGGCTGTTCTGCAGCCCAGCCCGCAGGGTGGTGACACAATGTCCTAGCTGGACCCAATGTAAGGGAACAAAAAGCAGAGGGGAGTGAGGAGCAAAGATGACCACTCTGCACCAGCCGAGGCTGCACGTCCCAGGTCTGCTCGTGCATCTCCACCCTGACCTGGAGGATGGTGCCTCCTGCCCCAGGCAGGCTACATCAGCTCAAAGCTTCACACAGAACTTATTTACCCCACTGTGCAGCCCCTCCTGGTCTCTCAGTCCTGGAGCCCCCAGCACCCCTGCCACAGCCCCTCCACTCCTCAGCCTCTCTGCTGTCACCGTAGAGTCCCCCTCCACAGCTCTGCTCCTGTGCTCCAGGCCCGCCTGGTCACACCCTCTGCCTTCTGACCTGCCACCACACCTCTCCTTACAGCACAATTTTGGGTGCAAACCTGACCTCCAAGCGAGCTGTGCAGAGCACAGTGACATCTGCCCAAGGCCACCTTTTCCTTGGGGATGTAGCAGGATTAACTGTCCATTCTTCAGATGTAAAATAAACCTGTGAACACAACTTTCTTCCAGGGCACCAGGCACAGAGACTCTGAACCAGGCCTATATAAACTGGAGCGTGGCCAGAGAAGGGCAATGAGGCTGGGAAAGGGTCTAGAGCCCAAGTGTGGTGAGGAGCAGCTGAGGGACCTGGGGGTGCTGAGCCTGGAGCAAAGGAGGCTAAGGGGAGACATTCTGGCTCTCAGTGTAGGAAGACACTGAGTAGGAAGATGCAACTGATGACCCAGTTGCTTGGGAATCACCTCTGGAGGGACAGGCCACTACTCTGATCCCACAGGGAGTCAGTTCCAGCAGCTAAAACCACAGAAAACTCATTTCAAAAGAAAGGAGTCAGAATCTGTCAGCTTAGGGGCCTGCACTGGCTCAGTGCTCTGCTGTCAAAGCCATCTGCTCAGTTTGAAAGCCTGTTGCCACACTTCCCCACCTGACCAGGACACCACGAGGTCACACGTACTGAGAAATTCCAACATGCTCCATCCAGACCTGGGGGGAGCCACAGAAAAATGCTGGAAACCAGAAGGATGAATTGTTTGGATAACTGCTTCTAAACTCCATTATTTTCACTGCATCCAAGATGCAGCTGGAGCTCACAGTGTCACTTAGTGTGAGAAAGGCCATTCTAGAGATATTTCTGGGCTGAAAAGAAGAAAATATCCAAAATCCAGCATGAAAGACTGCTAGGAAATCCAGCTCTCAATGCTGACTCAATATGAAAGCTGAGCACATAATTGATAAAGAGCAATTCCTACTGGTTTCACTCATCTTTTTTTTTTTCCCCCCTTGCAGAAATGCTCATTTAGATAACCCAAAAGGAATCCAGCCTGCAGGAGTGACAGCCACAGGTTACGCTTCTAATGAAGCCAGAGCAGCAGTTTGCAGTGGAATCTCTGAATGGATCTTTTGTATCGCAGGGTTTTACTGTGCTAATGACTTTTCCTCTCCCACCTAGGTGTGATTTTCAAAGAGCTCCAGCCCTCCTGTAACCCTGACAGATCTGTTTTGTGGCCCTTGATTACCCATGCAGCAGATGCCCTGTGGCTCAGGAATTCCTGTTCCTCTCTGCTGCCCACCAAGTAAGCCTGGATAATGTATGCCAAGTGAAAATGTCTGAACTGCAGACAAATCCAGTTTCAAATGTCAGTCTCAGGAGTTACCAGCTCATGCCCACTCCTTGGAATACATTTGCATTCACACGCAAGTGAAAAATAAGCAGCACTCGCTGTGAGGCCCACAGGAATAACTGTAAAGGGGTGTGAATGAACACCTTTCACTGAGAGGAAGCTCCAGCTCTAAGCAGATGCCTGTGTTGCAGGGAATCCAGCTCCAGTAGTGTGCTGCAGAGTGCCTACGCTGGTGTTGCAGGGCACTTCAAAGCACCTCTTTCCAAAGGGATTCTCCAATGAAGCTAATATCCCTGTTTCTTCATTATCCAAACCAAGCTGTGGCTTCAGAATCCCCAGTATAAAGTCAGCTCTGTCCTAGCCAAAGGACATCCTACAATGCTTTCTGAAACGACTGCTTGGCAAAGTGGGAGGACCAAAACTTTCCTCAACAAAGTCATTTCTAGTTATGCAAGAGCTCCATCTTGGAAATCCTGATTGTAAAGAAGCTATCGGGATCCTATCAGTATGAATCTGAAATCTTGTCAGCCCCAAATACATCTCTACAGTACTCCTTGACTAGCTCTGTACTGCCGCAGGCTTCCTCTAACCCGATCCCTTGAGCTGGAAGAAACCAAGGACACCTTTGAGAAGTGGGGTCCTGGCTCAGGCAGTGAAACGAGGGCTCTGACTGAAGTCAAAGTTGTGTGTTTAATTAGGCATGTTGGTTTATGTTGGCGGGAGCCCATCAAGAGGATGCTGTGGGGTGAGAGCGCCCTGAGGGGACACTGTGGGGAGTGCCATGCAGTGAGGCAGCTTGGCCAGGACACTGCACCAGCCCTGCCAGGCCCAGGCCGGCTCCAGCAAAGCTTCTGCTTCTGTGCTCAGCTCCCCAGCGTGGTGGGCTCTGCGGGCTGGGCTGCAACTGCCCACCCCACTCTATGATTCTCTGATCCCTCCTGGCTGTGCCAGAACTGCTCTGCTCGGAACCAGCGGCTCATGGAGGCGCGGTGACGATCCTGCCTGGAGCCAGCACGGCCGGGCCGGAGCTACGCTCCCCGACAGAGAGAAGCCAACAGCATCCACACTGGCCCTGCTGAGCGCTGGCTCTGCACAGGACCCTCCTCCAGCCACAGGGTTTATCAACAGCTCCTGCCCCACGGGAAAGCACTGAAACTGCCTGTTGCCCTTCACTACCTCTACTAGCACCAGAGTGGCATTTCTGCAGCACTGCATCCAAAGGAAGAAAGCCTGCTGGTCCTGAGCCAGAGCCTCTGCTGAGGAGAGGCTGTACCCACACCGTGCTTAATATACAGCTGTGATAAATCCCCTGTGGATAATCGAGTAGCCGTGACACTGCTCCAGCTTAATAGAAAGCAAAGAATTTACTCTTAATTTATGGCTTAAAAAAACCAGAGACCTTAAAAGGAAATACAAATCTCAAAAGAGAATCAAAACAGTACCGTATGTCATTCTGGGTGCGCTAGGGTCAATGCTGGGATGAAATACGTGTTTACTTACATTTAAGAAGAGTATTTGTGGACTATGGGGAAGAAAGTTGACAAGTCTTTCACGCTTCCTTTCTTCACTTGCCTTTTGTAGATAACAGAGGTAAAGATACATTTTCTTCATAGAGGTATTAGCTGCCTTTTTAAACTTAAGTGTTAATCTCTTGATATACTGGGGATCCATGGTTCCTGAGGAGCTTTTCTGACCCTAAAATACTGTTAGAGGGATTACTGCAGGGTGGTTGTACCAAGTCCCTGCAGCATCAGCTACAGTGTCTCTGTGTATCACCTCTCTGATCACTTACTGGGCCTCAGCCTGTTCTGTATGAAAACTGACTGAACAGCAAACAGCTGAAGCTCTTACTCATCCCAGCCAACAAGCAAAGAGAGACAGGCCATTGAAAAACAAGTGGTTTTGCTCATTTAGGGAACCCTACCACCAAGGGGCAAAATGTCACTGTCCCCGCACAGAGCAAGAGCCTTGACTTGACACAACCCACACAGGAGGGATGGGCTTGGGAGCCCTGGGTATGGCTCCACCGTAGGAGGCTGAAGTGATGGAGGGACAACCAACCAACCCCCACAACTCTCAGGATGGGCTTCCCCCTGGGAGGAAAACTCTTATTTATTCTCCCAGTGATGGCACATTTAAGCTGTGCCAAAACAAAAGAATTTTACTCCAAAAAGTTTGCTGGCCTGAGTAAGTTCCCAGGCCACACATTTGGTTCTTTAGGAAGAACGGACAAAATACTGGGTTTGCCACTAAAATATACAAAGATATAAACTCTGAATTTCTGAGGAAAGTGTTGCTCGGGCTGGCCTGCTGAAAAGGGGCTTAGTTAAGGAAGAAAAGTTATATGAAGGAAGGTGGTTGGGCTTACCGACAACTTCACAGTGCAGTGGGAAGTGGGTGCCCCTTCAGAAGCTTTGGGTCGGATGCTTTGGGCTGTGCTGCTCAGGCTGTGCCTGGCAGCAGGGTGCAGTGGCATGGGAAGGAGGGAGGCAGCTTTGGGATCCAGACTGTGCTGGGAGCAGGCTGAAAGCACCAGCCAGCGTGGAGCAGATGGAGCGGAGCTGGAGATCATCCGCGGTGCACGGGTACATCAGCAAGGAGAACTAGAGTCAGAAGATCAAGTTTTCGGTGAAGGCAAGAGTCTGGGGTTGATTGGCTTTTTCTGCTTGCTTTACACCAGATGACAGAAACCAATGTCAGCAGAGTTGCTGATGCTGCCTTGAGTCAGTGTGAGAGGAGAGTCAGGGCCATGATCATGGGGTCTAAGGCCCCTGGGGGAGGCTGGTGCCGAGTGTGCTTGTCTCAGGGCCGCCTGCAAGGGCAGCTCTGAGGGAGTGCACTGAGTCTTGAAAGAGAGAGCCACGTATATTTTACACTTAAAATATAATAATCCTTTGTGCTGCTGTGGCAGTTTTCATATGAAGGTCTCAAGGGGCTCAGCTGACATACGTCTCCTATGCTCCAACACCTCCAGTGAATGTGTGATCTCCACTACTCTAGATGGGCAAAATGAGGCACATAAACGGGGAAAGCCACTTGCCAGGGGTTGCGCAGAAGCTGAAAGCAAAGTTTTGAGCCAAACCAGGGATGCCAGCTTTGATCTCCTGGTCTAAACACTGCCCACGTATCGTGGTTAATAGCTGGAGCCCAAGGAGGTATCCTTCAAGTTTGGAAACAGCCACTTCAGCACCAAGAAGAGCCAGAGTGTATATGTGCATGCAGGGCAGGCAGAAAGGATCTTGCAGGAGCCTAGTGCTCTGTAAGAACATGCTGCAAACCTGCAAGCCACTACCTCTTCCTGTGATGTTTTAACTCTTCCCAGGCAGCTTGCTCCTGGACAATGGAAGTTCTTCTCCAGGTAGGAGGAGCTGAGGGGCCACAGACAATGGACGGCAGAAAGCACGTGCAAGAATGAAAGGGGAAAAAAAAAATCCCAGCATTTTCTTGCCTTCTCCCTCAGAGACTTGTGTCTACTGGAAAATATTTACAGCAGAGAAAGGTGAAATAGCAGGACTAATTAGCACTGAGAAAGCTGGCATAACTGGCAGATGTTTACAGATATATATAAAACCGAAAGATCCTGCCACCACTGTGTGTTTTGCCTCTTGCACTCTCAGAGTTGAGGCTGTCATGACAACAGCCCCCCTTCCCCTCCCTATGCCACCATTCCCAGCCTAGACTTTAATCTTCATCATTTTAAGAACTTTTGTCACCACGGCAACGTGACATAGACTTTTAAAAATATTTTCTAGCACAAGTCAAACAACCGTCTTTCCTGCATGGTTTTCTTCAAACCTCTAGGTAAAATCGTTTTGGGTGGGATTCTGCCCCCCCTGAACCGAGATGTAAGCCTCCTGTGGGTGCTGGCTAGCATGGACAGGAGGTGGATAGTGCTTCCAGTGTGGAGGGACAACAGCATTTCACCTTCCAGGGAACGTGGCTCAGAGCAGCAACACAAGGACTGGGGCCAGGGCTTTTTCAAGAACCTCTGTGACTTTGGAGGAAGAGCCCCTTGGCTTTTCAATGGGGCTTATGCTCTCAGGTGCCTACAGATGGTGGAGTTTGCAACAGTATCTCTCAATATAGTTAAATGCCTTTGGAAAAAGAGGGGAAAAAAAAGAAAAAGGAAAAAAAAAAAAAACCAAAACCCAAGTCCCCAGAGCTGTAAGTAGGTTAGGTGTCTCATTCACGGTAGGACTTAGATATCTTACCTCTCCAGGCTCTTTTTATTTAATCTCTCATGGCTCTTATCTGCATCCTTGGGAATTGTAGTTCTGAGAGGCTCGAAATGAATCACTTCTGGAAATAGGTCACAGGCTTTTTTGGAAGTTTAAGAATGACCACAGCCATCAGGCAAAAGGTCTGCCTAGCTCAGTGCTATACATAGATACGCCTAGGGAAAGAAATATCTGGGAGGCTGAGAGGAAAGGAAGCATAAATACCTGAGAAGGAGACAAGGAACAGAACTGGTTTGAAACTGGGGCCTCAGGGCCTGGAAAGGACATCAAGAAGGAGCACTAAGTGGTCCAAGAGGCTGGGCCACATGGCTCTGTGCTGGGCTGGCACTCAGTGAAGGCATTTGTCGCTGGAAGAGGCAGTTGAGCAGCCAGATGAGGTAATCGATGCATGACTCAGACGAGGTAGATGAGTCCAGGCTGCAGACTAAGTCAGAAGGACCTCATTTGTGGTCTGATCAAACATTCACTGAGCTAAGTGGGAAAACACCCCCTGAGTGCAATGAGCTACCAAGCACAAAGTCATTAAAACGGTTAGCATGGACAAGCAAGGAGACAAAATACTAATGGCAGTATTGATCAGGTTGTGCTGTTACCTGGGTCAATGACACCCTTTCCCTTCGAGCATGGATCTGTTTTCAGTGAGGAAATTAAAAAATTGTATAAATAAGTGTTCTGAGGAAGGGGCTCCAAATCTTCTTCCCTCCCAGCAGCAACATCAGGTCCCAAAGCTGGGCCACGTCATGTACTGTTTTGGAGCCATCTGCCTTACACTAAGCAACAGCTTTACTATAGTTTGGGGATCCCTGATTATCAGTTAGGAGTTTAAAACCGGTGATTAAAGAACACCTTCTGGGGTGGTTGGGTCCAGAGAGTAAACAGTGACCAGCAGGTAAGGCTCAAGTATGCCAGAAGGACATCAGTATGATGGGATGACAGCCTTCGTGCTCTGAACTATCCTCTCTTACCTGAAGACAAGAGGATTTTTTATGAAAGTGAAGGATCAGCTGACGAGAGGAAATGCCCTTTTATCCAAACAACGTGCCCTTTAGCTTGCGGAATGCGCTGCTGCAGGAATGTTCCAAGCCAAGAACTCGGCAGGATATTAAATACATACCTAAATAAATAAATGGCTGACGACTAATAACTTTAAAAAATTGGTTTATATTCTTCCTTTTCAGTGCTTAAAATTATCCCTGGGGAATAAATCTACCTGTGAGTAGATTATTTTACAGCTGTTGTTTTGGAATTCATGACATGCTGCCTCGGAAGCATCTGATCACTATTAAGAGCAGCAGAATGGACTAAATGGATGTCTGGCCTGCCACAGTGCCTCCTTGTCCCCATTTACATACATGAAAGAGAACTAGACTGCCAGCTGTATTTGTGTCCATAAACACACAACCACAACACGGGAGAACGAAAACCAGATCAAGAGAACAGACTCTTTAAGTGAGAAAGAAAGTTGTCTTTTCAAAACTTAGACTGCCTGTCAAATACCCCTGCTTCACGTTCTAGAGAAAGCTGTTGCAAAAGAAATTAGCAGTGACCTTTGTCTTCATAGTTCTTCCAGTCACACTTGAATTTTTTAGTTTAAAATTCAGACGAGATTTTTACAAATCCAAGAATGGCACTTAATGTACTTACGGATTCAGATGATTAGCACCTGGGATATAAGATAAATTCATTAGGTCCTGCCCAGTAGGTGCAAATGTGCTGCAGAACTCCATGACTCGTGCAGTTTACAACAGAAAGACCATGGGTACTTCTTTCATGCGTTTCAGCCAAGAGGGGAAAGCACGTGCATATTAACCCGTATTAAGCCCTTTCTGGATGTCTGTAAGAGCACAATGAGAGAAGCTGAGCCAAAAAATGCACCCCTGTAAAATGGAATGAGTATGTTGGTCTTCAAAACACTTCTGAGTAAGCAAGGCAACATTTGCCCCCACCGCATCCCAGAAGGGGCTGGAGCAGAAGAGTTTAAAGGCTCTTTCCCGACAAAAATCCAGCCTAAGGCTCCACAGCTAAAGCTCCATGTGGGGGACCTTACAGAGATGAGGGCAGCAGCCACGATGGGTCCTACAGGCTTTCTAAAAGGAAGGCAGCTACGTGTATTTTGCCCCTGCTCTGCAGCTAGCAGCTGTTTAAAGGACCAGGCTTTCTGTCAGCTGAAGGGCTGGTAAGTTTTTTCCTCCCGTTTTTAACCAGATTTGACAATGTAGATTTCTAAAAGCTGCATCTGCCCACTGAGGCTGGTATCGCATGTTGCCTTTGACTGCATTTATATTCCAAAGCATAACCCATTGCTGCTTACAGCACAGCCCAGCCTGCCAGGACGGGTCCCATTCTGCAGGGAGATGGAGCACTCTCCACCTAACTCAATCCTCCACTTTTAACTCGATTACAACCACAGCAACCGAGCACAACTTCCACCCTCGACATTCTTCATGCTGTTGGTGACTGTAACATCCCTGAGAGGAAGCAGCCTGGCAGGCCTGGAGACCTGACTGGTGCCACGAGGCAGTGAGCGTGAGCAAAGGCAACAGAGCTCCTCGCTTATGCCGTATTTCAGCTGAGACTGAAGCCTGCAAACTGAGGGTGCTCAGCACAATGGATACCAGGCTGACTGATCCCAACAAGAATCTTACTCACCTTTTGGGAGACCTCAGCAGTTTGCTGGTAGAACGCTAAAAGATTTCATGCAAAGATATTTGCATCTGGTGTGTCACACACGTCGCGTCCGGCCCAAGACAAGTAACGGAGACAAACGCCCTCCTGCTCTTGCAGACACAACCTCGCTGGTACTGCAACGTGCACCTTAGAGAAGGCTTCTCTCAAAAGAACAGCACAGTGAGAACGACTCCCTCAACAATATACCTCCAAACCCCCGTACCTTGGCAGAGGAGACCCAGAAACCAGAGGAAGAGGAGGTGCTGGAGGACGGACTCGATGATCTTCAAGGCCTTTTCCAGCCTAATCAATTCTGTGGCTCTATGGAACACGGTCACTACCCTCACTCAGACCACACTGATCCCATGAGAAGAGCGAAGCAGGAGAAGCCTGGATGTGCTTTTTATTTCCTTGAAGAATCTGGGCCAGGGAAAACTGTTTTTCAACCAACAGGCAGCATAGATTATATTTCTGAAAGTATGACAGCTTAATCCCTGCTGTGGTTGTATACCAATACTTTGGCTGACTATAGAGAAATGAACTAAGTCAGAACAAAGATGTTTAAAAGCAGTATTTAAACTCTAGCTAAAATATTGTCAAACTTCCACTAATATATGCTGGGCAGGAACATAGTCCCTAAAGGCTGCCATTTTAATTAGAAATCCAACAGGAAATGCTGCCTGATGACAGGTGTCAAGGCAAGAATCCCCAGAGCTGCAGCTCAGGAGAAGGAGGAGATTTGCACAGCTCTTTCAGGGTTATAAAATACTAACATCATAATAACAAAGAACAATAGTTCGACAGAGATGTACATTCAAGCAAAATACCAGGGTGTTCTAAAAAAGTGCTGCTGTCCCCTCTGTCTCCAGCTGTGCCTCACAGGTTGAGGTCTGGAGGCATGTCAGCAAGCTGATGATGTAGAGGGGATATAAATCACAGTATAGGGCTTTTCTGTCCTTGTAACCCATCTTCAAACTTTGACACCCTGTCTTTGCAGCAAATTTATACCAACCAACCATCAGAAAGCAAATGAAGTAGAAAACCCTTCCACAGGCAGGTTTTTATCCTTTTGCCCTGAAGAGGCAGAGGTGTTTGATACTAGGTCCCTCTCTGTCACTGCTGGCACAGACCCAGACACCACCATGGCGTTGAGATGCTCTCACAGATGTTAACAAAGTCCTAAGGAAATCTTTTCTTCCTGGGGTATCATGTGATCAGAAAATATTTTATTGGTATTTATCTCCAAAGAGCACATTGCATGATAGACTTATTTAAACACAGCTATGTGTTTTGGTCCAGTTTTTGCTATTTTCTTTCTGCAAAGGCTTTGCTACTACATCTGTTCAACTCTTCCTTTTAATCTTGAGGGGAATGGGACCCACCACTCTCTCCCGATTCACTCCTCTCCTGGACTGTGAGCCTGCCTTTCTTCACACCGGCACACACAAGAATAACTTCACCCATTTCAGCTGAAACTGCAACAGAACAAGGTCAAACCACATCAGATGTGGCACCCGACTGCTCCAGAAAACTCTCTGGCAGCCACTAGGATCAGTTAATTCAGAACGAGGCATAAGAAACCTCACATCATGATAACCCACCTCCTTGGGTGACTTCACCTGAATGTCTAATAGTGAGAGATTGATTTCAACTTGGAAGCAGGAGTGGGTTTTAACCTTCCAAAGCTCTTCTCTTCCTTAGACCTCTGAACACACTTACAGCTCACATAAACATCCCAGCTGCCCTTGAATTGTGTTGCCTGTAGAAGCAGCTCTGGTGTCTGAATACACGGTGTCTGAAAGAGCAGTTCCTTAAATGCATTTGGAATTGGCTGCCTTTTCAGTTTCACTGACCGCTCTGTATCTTTGCTGAATATTGCAGGGAAAATATAGACAGCCCTCATCTTTTTCTAGCCCACTTACTGCTTTCCCAGCTTTTTCTTTCAATCTCTTCCTCTTAAAGGAAAGAATTTCAAATTTTTCATTTATTCCACATTGTTCTCAATCATTCTCTTCGGTTGTCTCTGAATCCACTTTACTCCTACAGTGCCAAAGTAGCCCAAGTAACTAAAATTGGGATATTTTTATACTCAGTTATCCTATGATGGCCATTTATACTATTTTTTAAATGCTTGTCTCCACCCTGTGCTCTCCCAGTCCCAGTTCTGCCTTTTTATCCCCTCCAGCAGAGAACCAGGAGGTGAGAAGCTACACAGAAGAAGCTCCTGTAAAGAAGCTATACTGTGAAACAGAAATGGAGCTGACTTCAGCGTTCATATTTTGCTCTGCCTGGTTTCCTGCTTGTTTTTAAAAGAAACTAAGGCCTTTGGGAATTCGCTTCATCACCTGCTCATTCGACCTCTCCTGCCTCTGTATCTGGCATCTTTCAACTCTGGATCATTCTTCAACTCCTGCTGCCTGCTCTGATTTAATGACACCTCATTGCTGTGAAAGCCCCTGGTCCAGCAGAAGGAAAATTTGGCCCCATCATAAGAAGAAACAGGCAGAAAAAGATGACGGTAGCAGCACTGAAAAATTACCAGGGGAAATGAAGTACATAAAAATGACAGCATTGATCATTCTTTACAGTCCCTCAGCAGCTCACTGCATGCTGCTGCAGCAGAGCCTCCCTTGTCAATACCTCTGAATATTTATTCAGAGAAATGAAGTCCGGGGTAGAATCTGCTTTACCTCTGTGACTGATGGGCCTTACAAGAGCTATGTCTGCACTCCTTGAGTCCACAAAGGCTACAGACTATGTAGGCAGGGGCTGTATCTACCCTGGAAAGCAAGAATGGACTCCAGGCAAGCGGGGGGTACGTGGAGCCAGCCACGTGGCACACATTTCTCCATCCCTAGCAGTGGTTCAAAGTGAATTTAGGAGGGCTGTGTATCTCAGGATGTCTGCCTCAGTTCAGTCTCAGTCACGCTTGATCTCTCCAGATCAAACAGAGTACTAATAGAGTGGTAAAAGTGTAACATGGGACTAGATTTCTGCCGTAGAGAGCAGGCCATGCTGTAAGAAGGGCTGGAGAAGGGACCAGCACAGTGCTCCAGTGGTTTGCTTTTGCTGTAGTGACTGTCTTCTCCACGAGCACCTCTAACCTGCGGCAGAACTGTTATTAAGCGTCAGCAGCGATTATAAACGAAGCCAGAGCCCTGACCCCACAAAGCGTCGGTAGAGCAAGAGATGGGAATCAGGACACAAGCACGTCGGGCAGAGGATGTAGATACCAGCAGCATCTGAAATGAAATAATCCAAAGGAGCAAGTATTTCAGAGCTCCCAGTGGGAAGACTGAAAATGGAAGGGAGTCAGGAACTGATGTCTGATATCCCAGTTAGGAGTTTGCACCTCCCTAAAACTCCAAGCACCTCAGTCTCTGGAGGATTAGACTGGTGTCCAAACTTTAAACACATGGTTGGATTTTGACTCTGAGCTATGTGGCTCTCCGTACCACAATGGCAAGAAATGACCTGAACATCAGGATTTCATTACGGATCCCATCTCCCATCTGTAGACTGAGTATCATCAAGAATGCAAACACTTTTGACAAGATTAATGATAAAGAATTTGGCAACTGTCCATCCTTCAGATCTGCTGGATGTCAGGAGGGAGGTGAGGAGGAAAGTCTTGAGGATCATGAGGTGAAGGCCATGGAGTAGAATGTATTGGGATGTGATTAGAGAAAACCCTAAACTGAACATCAAGGGAAAATACTGATTGGAAGGCTCTTTTAGGAGCATCACCTTGCACCAGCCCTCCTCACGTGGTTGTGCCCCAGGCTCGCTTCCCCGTGCCACCCTGGCTTGCTCCTGGCCCTTTCCTCCTGCCAGTTTCCTGACACCAGTGCTGGCATTTGGAGTTGGCAGCTGCCTCTCATCCATCAGCCCGTCCCCTTTTCCATGCCAGCTGTCAATTGAGCTGGTGCATCGGTGCGACCTTCCTGCCTTCCTGGTTCCAAACAGCAACCCACGGTGCACTGACCTGCCAGTCCCAGAGGCAAGGAGCTGGTTGTTAGCTGTCAGCCAGGGTCAGCTCTGGACCATCTGTGAACAAGGGATGGGAGCAAGAAGCCGCTGTGTGGGGTGCTGATGCCCGGCCCTCACATGGAGGAAATGTCTTGTCTGGAACAAAATATGCTCCGTCCCTTTTAGCTTGGTCTTTCCACTTCGATCACTGTGGAAATACACTCTTCTCGCTCTCCTCTTTGAAAGATCTCTCAACAAAATAGTTTCTCCCCTCTTCTAAAACAGTACAGGAAGTTTTGGGGTGGTGTTCTACAGCTCACATCTCCCCCAGGAAGGATGGAACACAAGCAGGCAACTGTTTGTTCAAATGACCAGAAAAACTGCTAGCTAATCACACCAGAAACGGCTTCAGTCAAGTGACTGATTGTGGCGCCGGCTCCGCTCCCTTCCCTCGCCCCCATTAGCTGATCAGGGTCAAATGCTGGGCTCTGAAGCTGCTCCCCCTCCGTCTGCAGGCTGCCGAGGTGGGCAGGGGAGGCTGAAATGAGCAGCATGAAGGAAATGGCAGAGCAATCCAACACTATGCCCTCAGGAGCTTGCTGCACTGCACTTGTAGCCCACGGTAGCAGGTTTGAACACAAAGATCAGGGAAGATGAAGCGGGCTCTGCAACTCTTGCCATGATTATTCGGTGGGGGTATGATCCTGCTCTGACTTGGCTCCGTGTTGCTGCCGACAGTCAGACTAGAACCAAGTCAGCAGAGACAGGGAGGCATTTTTTGGCAATGCTGGAGAACCTTTAAAAGGAGGAGGGATGCTGGTGTGCCTCTCCTGTGATGGTGCAGGGCTGGTGTAGTGGGTGTGCTGCTGCAGGCAGGCTGTGAGGGAGGGCCAGGGAGCTTCCTCCCTCCTGCAGCAGATGGAAAGCTGCTGCCAGCTGCTGCGGGTCCTCAGTCAGCACTCTGTGCAGCACGTCCCCATCTGAAAGCTGCAGATAAGGGGAGAGTGCTTTGCGATAAGGTTCCTTTTAAAGCAACCATCTCCTGTAGAAGCTTGCGGCACGCTGTGTCTCAGGAAGGGGGAGGAGGCAGAGGGCAAAGGCCAGAGGAACATGTTCCAGCCTGGCTCCAGACCTTGGCGTCTGCATTCCCAGCACTCTCGGGGAGCCAGGATGGATACTGAAGGGTTTTTTCCACGTTTCTAAAGTGGGCTGTGTTATTCCTTCCCTGCCAGCTGCTCAAAGGACCTTGGAGAGGGCAAGGAGGGGACAAAAAAACAGTATATGAGAAGCATCATCATCGTGTGCTTGTATCTTACCTCCAGCAACGTTACTGCCATGGGTCATGAAGAAGCTGCAGGAAGGATTCCCTGAGCTGCCCTGGAGCACAGCTGCACTCAGAGGATGTGCTGGTTAAGGCAGCAAAGCCGGATGGGGCTGTAATCGGCTCACTGCTACCTGCTCACCCCTCTTCCTCACAGAGGACAGGAGAGAGATCTCTTCTTTTGCCTCCCATGCTGAAAAGCCAAACTCTTCTCCTCGGCAACAGCAGGGACCAGCTCTCCACTCTCCAGCCCTCCTGTTCTCCGTGGGCCAAGGCCCTGGCTAAGCTAAGCATGGCAATCTACCTCACTGGAAAGTAATCCATCTCCTTCACAAGACAACGCTGCAAGATGAACATCTCCCCAAAAGTGGCAAGGTATTGCTGCTTGACCATTTAAAACTTATCTGACAATAGCCCTTGAAGATCAAACACAGTTCCTTGCCAGGACAGAGCAGATGATGCAGCAGGCCTTCCCCATCTCTCATTTCTACTGTCTCTTTCCACAGAAGCCCTCTCCATTCTGGTTTCCTCCCACTCTGCCAACCCTCTTCTGTATTTCTTTCACATTCCCAAGCTGGATAGGGTCTGCCTTTACACTCAAGACAAAATACAAACATGCCTTTCAAGACTGGAGAGAAGAGAGCAAAAGGGAGAAGTTCTGATCTGCCCTTCCTCCTGCTAGAAGCCTGAGGTGATTTGTCAACTGAGAAGGGCAGCTGGCAGGATGTCTGCACACCCCGGCAGGGAACAGACCTTTGAAGAAGTGCTCAGAGTGCAGTGGAGCAAGGTCAGGCCTGTGGGGAGGGGGAAGAGCCTGCTGGAGAAGGCAGAGCCAACCTGAATCACACCTCTTTCTTTCCTCTCTGCACCTGTATGGAAATGACAGCCCTTTTTAGCCTTTCTGTGCATGAAAGAGTAGTATGGAAATGGAGAGGAAGGTGATCACGGCACAAGCGCCCCGTCACTCACTAGCGGCACCACTTTGCATCTCCCAGGGGTGTTCAAGGTGGGGACAGAGACATGGGGAGATAGACATGGAGGAACAATGGAGAACCCCGTGTGATACTCAAAGATTTAGAAGTGTGGTGAACTGGGGAGAATGTTGCATCTTTCTAGCACTGCAAGCGAGGAGCTTTCTCAGTGACATGGTCAGGCTGACACTTCTCATCTCCCCTAGATATACCCAGCTACCTGCAGACACCAGTTAGAGCTGGGCCAACAGACAGGACTCGTTACAGGTAGTGGTGATGAGAGGATGACAAAAAGTTATTTATTTGGTCAGGACCTTTCACTGGTAATCACCACTGGGCTCTGACAGAAGGCTCTGGACTTTGGCTTCACCAAGTCTGCATAATTAATGACAAAATTTCCGCTTAATTCTTTGCAGCATCAGAAAAGCCAGGCGCACTGTTGGGATAAAGGGGAACTAGTGGCTGTTTGGGTGATGCATCCTGGAGAGGAGTCTAATCAACCCTATTCGAGGGACAGCCTCTCCAAACTGGGCTGCACTGAGACACAGCAAATCAAGAGGAATTAACACCCGGCAGTTTGCTGGGTGAAAAAAAAACAAAACAAAAACAAAAACATAAATGGGAAAAAATCCCCCACAAACACAGCTGCTGCGTCTTAACTGCTCTCCACCCCCTCCAGGGACTTGGGGAAGAGCAGGCCTGTCAGCTGCTTTAAGGGACATTATCCTCAGTTTCTTCCCAGTGTTTACAAGGAAGCACCGGCGCTGCTTGTTTGAGTGCTTGTCACTGCCAGCACGGAGTGAGGTTCTCTCCAAGTTCACCCTCCACAAGCTCCACCAGGCAAGAGCAGAGTAGACCTGAAGTGATCCTACGGGAGGGCAGACTCCTAGCTGCTCCCTGGCCTACGGCTCCGTGAACAGCCCAGCACCAGCAGTGCTTGGCAGTGACCTGACCCCTTCTTTTCCAGCTTGCCTCTAGCCACCTTCAGCTCCTGGCCCACACGTACTCACCCCTTACCTCGACACTTCCCCTCCAAATCCACCTACACACTGCAGAGACCATCATCCCTTCTTGATGATCCATTCTGGCTGGATCCAAACCTGAGAATACCCCCCCAGATTTCCCCTTCTCTCCTAAGGAGATCAGACTAACCATGATACTACACTTTTCTATGCTCATCTACCATGATGACCCCAAGTCAACAGGTCAAGGGAGAGAATATTAGATATGTCACAGAATAATGAAAAGCCACGAGAGAGGAGGGTGTGCTAAGATAAAGATATCAATGTTCCCCCATTGGATTAGGGTTTCTAGAGAAGAGTGGGAACAGTGTCCCCCCAGCCCTGGGGGGCAGCATCTGTCCATGGGTAGTCAGCAGAGAAGTGGATGTTTGTGCTGTAACTGCATGGGCTTGCTCAGGGTCTATGTCAGAGCAGATCCCAGGGCTAATGGCACCTCAGAAGACTGAATGAACTGCAGCTGTTTGAGATCTGTAAGGTGACTACATTATTATCTTCACTTTACAGAAAGGACCATTGCAAGGCTATAGGCACGTGGCTTATCCTACATCCAAAAGGAAGCCAGAAGAAGACTTCTGCTGTTTCTGTTTTCAGATCACATCTCTCACTTTCTTTTCCCAGCTGTCAGGAAAGGCAGAATGTTTCCCACAATCGGGCCCTCCCTGATGTCTGGCTTCTCCCTCATAAATAGTGGATGAGCAACTGGCAAAGACAAAATCACCAGCAGCTCAGTGGGGCACTGCCTGCTACACGGCTCT
>NW_008580815.1:0-7868 GCF_000691845.1 Merops nubicus | reverse complement strand
GAGAAAGAGTTCGCTCGTTGCATTAAAAGGCCCAAGTGCACAGGACTTCTTGCTCAGGAAGGGGAAAGACACAAGGGAGGAATAGTACTAGTTATCAAAAGATCCCTGACCATGTGGGAGTAGAGAAGGTGACAGATGCTGGAGGAGCAGAGAACAGGAGACGTGTTCCTTGGAGTGAAAACCTGGGGTGAAGATCAGCACCGTCAACACGACTTCAGAATTCTTCCCTGGTGAAGTGGTGCTTGAATGAAACAAAGAAAAAGGTTCTTGTGCTGAAGTCATGGATGTACTCTCAAGTCCCTTTCCAAGAAGGCAAAATTTTGCCATATATTGTAAAGAGATTTCAGAAACATTTTCTGTTCTAATGTGGAAATGGGAATGTGGAAATTGTCTCACCCTTTCCTCTACCCCTCGGGGTACTCTTACTTAATCAAAACTGGGAGAGGGAGGAGTTAAAGTAGAAGAGGAAGCTTAAAAATACTCATTCTTATAAGAGAAGCAAGAATAAAATGTCATCTCAGCTCTGAAAAAGTTACCACATTGATTTCTGCTTCATAAAAAATGAGGTTAAGTTGAATGCATTAAGCTGGCAAACTGGATAATTGCATGTCCTGAAACTGTCTTCGAAACAGCTCTTTTCACAGCAGTGCTCAGAAAATAACTTCATCAATAAGGCTCTTGCCCATTAAACCTTCGTGCTTCTCTCTGCCTCGCTCAGGAGTGAAGCTTGTCCTTCACGACACAGACTTCTTCTTTGTTTCACCTCAGACTAGTGGGGAAAGTGAGGCTGGTTTGTCAGGGTCAGGCCCTTTCAGCCAGATGCTGCCCTAGCCCCCTTCCTCAGCTTACAGCACCTTCACATGGTAAGAGCTTGCCTTTGGCTACCGCGTTTGCATGGCAACACGCATGAATTCCTCCAGCTCACGGTATTATCTAGTGGTGGTAGTGGACCCTGAGGTCTGAACACTACTGAGCTTTCTCTGGGAGAGGGAGCCAAGCTTCTCCTCAGCCTTGAGCTCCACAACTTGACGGCTGTGTCTGCAGATGGTGAGGTGTAGCAGTAACTGGTTGTTCTCTCCCACCAGCCCTCACCACTTACTAGAACAAACTGGACTGAACAGGTCCCCGTTACCGTGGATTCCTCTAGTGGCCAGCGGTGCCGCTGACTGCCCACCAGCTTTGAGGGGGCAGACAAAGCAAAGCAAATCAGTCAGAAGAAACGAGACATGTATGTAAAGAACTATCCAGAAACAGACTCTTGCCCAGAATCTAACCCCATAATGATGCCAGAAAGTGGGGTATTCTTTTCCTGCCAGCAGAGACCTGCTCTCCCTTCCACTCCAGCTCCATCAGGAGTAGCTCTTCAGGTCCCCATCTGTCAGTTCCCCTTGCCCAGTGCCTGGCTCAGAGCATAGGAGGATGCTCTGTGGGGAGATGAACTAACTGACTTGGCAGAAAGCAACTCCACACTACCATGCTCCTTCTCACACTCCAAACTCCCCTCTTCTTCCTCCCTCACTAATTAACTTAATTTTTTTTTTCCATGGTCCTATTTGGGCCAAGCTTCTGCTTCATTCACACAACTTATGGATTTAGCACTTTCTTTCCCAGCCCCAACTTGCTGAATACAAAAAGTGAGGCGAGAAAATGCTGTTCTCCTCAGCTCCCTCATTAAAGCTTTTGACTTGCTATGAACACAATCAATAGTGCCTTCCTGGAAGAAGCTTCAAGGAGTGGAGCAATTAATTTGTGAGCACTTGCCAATGCTTAGGTGCCCTTTCCCATGGGGCACAGCCCTGTTGAGTTGTGACTCTGTGCTCCTCCACGTCTAGGGGAACTTGCTGGGTCCTGAGCTTACAGGGTTTTTCTGAAGGCTCCCATAAGTTTTTCTTAAGCTTTGCTGTCAGAGTACCTGGCTGTAAAGACCCTCTTCCTGTTACAAATGTGCTCAATGTAGGTGACACACCTCTTATGTCACCCGTCTGAGAGCAACTGGCAGGCTGTGTCAATGCCCCGAGGGCCCCGGGTCCCTGTGCGTCGGCGGCGGCTGGAGCGTGCCCCACTCCTCCGAGGACCCTCTGCTATTGTTACACAGCAGCAATAAGAAAGCCTGCCAGGAGCCCCTCTCCAGCAACAATGGCCTCAAGAAAAAAAAAGGCAGCTGGCAAGATACGGACATTGAGCTGCAGGCAGCTGGTGCTGGCAGAGAACACAGAGACGTGATCTCCCCAGGAGAAAGGCAAACTCACCACAGTGCCCACTGAAGAGACACGTGAGGAGCAGGCTAGGAGAAGCCTGAGGGAAGAGGAAAATGAAAAGGCTGGAGCAGCAACCAGCTATCACAGTGATTAGAGATCATTAGGAGATCAGCCTATCTCTTTGAAAACCTTTATCATAGGAGCCCAGACCGATGGCCCCTGTGACACCAAGAAGCAGAGGCTGGGCACGGCCGAGACCCTCTTGTTGACACCCTTACACCCTGCTCAGCGGGCAATTTCACTTCAGATGTGGGGGGAATTTAGCCCCTTTGCTTACTGGCTTACCAGGGCCAGTCCCCCAGGTGATTTTGTCACACAGACACCCATCTGCTGAAAACAGATTGGAGAAAAACCATCCATGAGACGGCAAATGACTTTCACTCACTACAAGCTGGATCTGAACTACTGACCTAGAGACAAATGGCTCAGTGTCCTAATCCCAGCCCCTCCAGCCATCTATTCCCCCTATCATACCATCCTGTTGACACAAGACACATTAAGCACTGCCAGAAGGTAAAGGTAAAAAAACAGAAAAGGCTCTCTCCTTTTTATGGCAACCTCTGTAGCTGCACAGCTATTCAAATATTTGCCTGGCTCCTTATAATTCATTATAACCCATTTTTTATGATACTCTCTTTGAAACTGTATTCCCATCGCCCAGGTGGGAAGCTTCATTTGCATTCTAGCAGGAAAGCTTCACTCTAAAGAGAAATTACGCTAAAAAACTTCATTAGGTTTCTTTCTGTTGAAAGGTAACACAGCACGGGGCAGTGCCTGTATGGGAACAGAACATCTGTGTCCTTCTCTTGCCTGGCCTCCCTCCATGAGGATGTTGTGCTGCACAAGGGAAAGCAGTTCAATGCGAAAGGCTGTGGTAAAATTCTCCAACAACCTTCTTCTATTAAGTCAACGAGAGGGTTTTTTTGCCATCGGTTTCAGCGCAGCCAAGGTTTTCTCTACAAGGAGAATGACGCTGGAGTTTTGGATCGCCCTCCGCAGCGAGAATGCAAATGACTGTAACTTGCATTATGGTTCTAATAAGCTCCTGTAATGACATTAAAGACAAATGCTTGATAATGCTGCCTTCAGAAATGAGGTAATGCAAATTTCGGCAGAAACCAGCCCACCCTCCCCCTCCCTGCCACATCACCAGTGTTTGTCGAGTCAGATTTTACCCAAGGGTGGCCAGAGGTTTCTCCCCTGGGTCTGCCTTGCTATTTCACATGCCAGAACCACAACTCGGACTGATAACAAATCTGCTAAGCTATTCTGAAGTGCTTATGGAATGGGACCCTGCTGTGCTGCTTGAGAACAATTGCTTTGCCCAGCTCCTCCCCTTGCAGGATCCCATTGTGGATTTGGCCTCACGTGACATCCCCCAGGCCACTAGCCACGCCGTTTTAATTTAATTTAAGGAAGGCTACAAATAGGTCAGAAGAAACTATGGGAATTAGCTGTTCAAATCAAAACAAAAATCAGTTGGGAACCATATTGTCATAGTCTTTGGAAGCTCCCTCCTAGTCCTTCCACACAGGCCCTCTAGCCTTTGAATCAATTTTCTGAATATCTCTGAATCTTCTTAAAACTGATGTCATCTTTTAGAAGATGTGATCTGTACCCAGTAACAAGACCTGAGAAGATTAATTCCCTCTGGTGTAAATGTCCTGTGTAATATGGAAGCTCAAGGGAAGCAAAGGACAGCATTCAGCAGAGTTTTCATGGACATAACAGTTTGACAATCACCACATTGCCCTTTTGGTAGGTTTCACCTGCCAAAATTAAAAGCTAATTTTTTTGGACAAAAATCTGAAAAAAATCCTCTCATGATAACCTTACAATTGTGATATGTACCAAAACCAGTCAGTTCCTCTCCCTCCCATCATAATCCCTCACACAGATTCTGAAATCAAAATAGTTTGGCTGATCTTAGCCTATGTGCTATTTGGAAACCAATTTATAGGAACATAATTGTACTCCTGTCCCCATAAACGCTCCTTGTCTGTAAGTCAAAGCAGCTTCATCTTAAACATAGGTTACAGCATCCTGGAACCAACCACAGGGGTAGATGCTGTGCATAAAATAGGGAAACCTCAGCAAATTGCTCTTAGGAAAAAAACAAACGAATAATCATTTTTGCTTAGGAAAACTTAAAGACATGTTTGGTTTTTTTTTTGTCTAACACAATCTGAAGTGCATTGGTTCATTTGGTTTGACTATATAGGTTACATGGGTTTATTCATCTTTCATTTTTCCTGCTGGGTACCCTTGGGATAAGGTTTGTAGGGTTTCAATGTTCAGATTCTGCATTCCCTGTGTAGTTTCTCAGAGACAACAATGTGAAGGCCCAACTGCCTGGCTCTGAGGGTCACAACATGCCTCCAGGTTCACAAGGGGAGGGATCTCTGACCAGTCCAGATACCCTGAAGAGCTGTTAGAGTGGTTCAGAGGCTGAGATGAGGAGATCTCCCTTGGGCATGAAAAAGGCATGACTGGAGTGCCCACATTCGTTCTAAGCCCGGCTCCAGACACAGACTACACCAGCTTTCCTGGATCTCTGCTTATGGACTTGCCAGCTACCAGACACTGAACTTTATAACATGGTATTTAGGCAAGCTAAGCTCGAACCAGTGCCAGTATATGCCTTCCTACATTGCAATCAAGCTTCCTACTGCAGGGTAGATACAGCAGACACTTCAAAAAGACTCTATTTATATTCTGCCCTACTGGTAAATTCGTTCGTTGGACCACTCATGCAAAATGGATAATGCAAATGAAACTGCTACATTTGGAATTAAGTTTATTTTCAGACTCCAGTGAACACGAGCGCATTAGACTGTTTTTATTCTTTTCCTTTGCTTTTTCCTTTGGGTTGTTTGCCCAGCTGTGGTCCCCAGAGCACCTGTTTCAGACCTGGGGGAGGAGGGCGGAATAGCCAGGTGCAAGCCCCAGCGGTGCAGACACTCCAGCCCCCCCCCCCGCCCCCCCCCCCCCCCCCCCCCCCCCGGCGCTGGAGCCTCCCGACCAGCATCGATCTGGAACGGCTTGGCGGCTGGCCGCTTTACAGCTCTGCAGCCTGAAGAAGGCTGCTCTCTCCTCTCTGCAGGGCCAGTGATAAATTCATGCAGAGCATGGACAATTGCAGGGGAAGAAAGGGAGAGGCTCGCTGGGAGCTCAGGAAGTGACCACTTAAGCCTGTAACTGGCTCAGAGTTACACTAATGCAGGGACCTAACGCTCATCCAGGAGGCACAGCCAGTGGGTTCAGGGCTCTGTGCATCCCAGAGCCTCAGCATGGTTACAGGTGAGGCAGCAGTGACTGCTCCATCCAAACCACTGCAGAGGCTCAGTACAGGTGAGACAGGGTGCTCCGTGCAGACACAGAGCAGCTTGCTGCCCCTCGGACGAGTCCCTCCAGTCATCTGACCTCTGCCTCAGCCTGCCCTACACACACTCCTGTGGGTCATGCACACGCTCTTCTCCAGCACCCTACTCACAGCTCTGGTCACGACCAAAGAGCCTAAGAGAGAAAGATACTACCTAGCAGCTGAGACAAGGAGTGAGGTAGTGTAGGGGAGCAAAGGAGAGCAGAAGCCTTCAGCAACCCTCTCTCCACAGTCCTCCTTCCCGGAGTAAGTCTAGTCCAACACTGCTACAGCAATTAATGCTTCCAGATCACCACTGCTGATGCGTGCAGTGAGGAAGGATTAACGTGAACTTTCAGAGACAGATCATCTGCAGGCACTTCACAGTAAGAGGAAGAAAGAACTGTCTGTGTGGTTCCACGGAGCACCTCCATTTAATCCCATGCAAAGATGAAGCATCTTTTCTCTTTCCTGGCTCCTTGTCGATTTGTAGCACGCACTGCACCAATGCCAAGGGACCTCTCCTTCTCTCTGCTTCCCTCCCCGATTTGAGAAGGTGAAAAGCCTCCTAGCATCACACTCACTCCAGGAAACTGCTGCTTGGGTCAAGCCCCATTTGAAAAAAAGCCTCTCCTGTTTGCTCTGCTGGGCTCTGCAATGCATAACAGAGTCTGCATTGCAGTCTCAAACTGCAATCCAACACCATCTGTCCATTCCACTTGGAGCACTGCATCGCTCCAGGGAGCCTGCTCTTCAGGGGCACCTGGAGAGCACCCAGCCGCGCTGGCCCCCGGCACAGCCAAAGGGGAGCTGCCCCCACCGACCTGTGTTACCAGACTGACACTAGAACTGGCTACCCAGTGACACTGGCTGAGGAGCAAGGCAGAAAAAGGGTGTCAATCCCCTTTCATTTCCTTGTTTCTTAAAACCAATTCAGTACAATCAACAGCAAATATACTTAGATGCTCTTCATCCACCTTACGGACAGGAAGGCAAGAAGCAAAGACAAGCAAGCATTGAGCTGCTGCTTGGAAATCTGCACGCAGGAGCCACCAACAACACAGCCCGAGCGACCAACCCGTCTTGCCTGAGCGTCCTCGGACTAGAGGACAGGGAAGCAATGCAACCAGGGGACAAGACAACAGACCTGGGGATATTTGACTGCTCTGCTCAGTCTCTGACTTACCTAGTCACACCAGGAAGGAGACTTTTGCTTTATTTATCTCCGTCTCTCTGCCTGCCTGTGCTATGAAGCACATCACCCCAGCGGTGAACTCTCCAGGGCTGCGGCCGTCTCTCCCTATCCACCTGTACAGCACCTTGCACAATGTCACCTCAAACTTCAGCGAGGCCTTATGCTCTCCTAGAAGCGAAGCGTTCACAAATTATACCACCACAGAAAGACGAAGCCTGAAATTTGTGAAGTATGTGCCAGTGCTCTGCCTCCGCGTCTGTGACGCTGGGAGGAGGAAACGGTTCAGCTCCATCATGAATTAGTGTTCTGACAGCTCTGTGCAATCTAGCTATGACCTGCATGGTTGCTTTCCTTTCACATTCCCAGGAGCACACTCTGCATTAGATCATGCTCTGCACCAGGTTCTGCTCCAGAGCAGAGGAGAAAGTATGGGGAAGAAGATGAAATTGACTTGACCAGCTTTCCTTGTCCTGAAAATATGCTCCTGACATGTGGAGAAAGATGCAGGGAGCTTTCTCTCTGCTTTGGAGAGCACAGAGACACGAAAAAAAACCCTCTTAATTTTCAAGCTACTTGTAGGGTTGTGGCTACACTCAACATTATACCTGACAACTCATCCTGCACATTGGAACTGCCCTGGGAATAGCACAGGGTCCAGGGGTAGCGAGACTCTTGCTTTCCAACAGACCTTTATGTCTTTGCACAGGCCTTACTCATCTGCATACTGCCCTTCCTTCCTCTCCCCCCTTAGCACTGTGTCAGAGAATTTAGGAAGCAGGAAGGTTATAAATACATCACCAACCCATTTATCCAGGACATAAGCACATAAAAGAAGAGCACACTTGGGTAAACAAAGGCCACAAGTTCTGCAAATCAGCTGGCTCCAAACCCTTCCTTTGAGCTGTTTCTGGACCTTTTGGGGCTCTGAAGGGGCAAGACCCCACGGCCT
Organism: Merops nubicus; assembly: GCF_000691845.1. Lineage (NCBI taxonomy): Eukaryota > Metazoa > Chordata > Aves > Coraciiformes > Meropidae > Merops > Merops nubicus. The sequence goes on along the minus strand of NW_008580815.1, from coordinate 105 downwards.
GGCTAACTTCTCCAGGCAGCTCTAGAGCTACACACATCCTGCATGTGGGACACCTGCACTTAGCGTCCTTCCAGCTTCCAGCCCACACATCATCTGTACAGATTT
>NW_008580814.1:11482-11757 GCF_000691845.1 Merops nubicus | reverse complement strand
TCCCTCGCCCCGCTTTATATACGGGCAGCCCGCGGCCACGTGACGCCAGACGGCAGCAAATCAGAGGGCGCCGTGCTGCTGATTGACAGCTCGCTTCATCCCGCCGCCTCCTCCCTCGCCCCGCTTTATATACGGGCAGCCCGCGGCCACGTGACGCCAGACGGCAGCAAATCAGAGGGCGCCGTGCTGCTGATTGACAGCTCGCTTCATCCCGCCGCCTCCGCGCGGCCCTCAACGGCGGGCGGGGAGGTCCCCTCCGCGGCAGAGGGGGGCCC
>NW_008580814.1:0-11394 GCF_000691845.1 Merops nubicus | reverse complement strand
GCCCTTCCTCTCCCCCAAAATCTGGTTATTAGAAACCGATTGGCAAGAGAAAGGTTCAGGTCCCTGAAATCAGGAAACGGCAGCGCGCCCCGGCAGGCTGTTTTGCTGGCTGAAAGTAAAAAAGAAGGTTTTCTTTCCTTTTTTTGGGCCCTTCTGACCCAGTGGGGTACAGTCAGGCCACGTTTTTTTAAGCATTTTCCCCTCATCGTGAGGGTTTTGCACATAGGAAAGGTTTGATACATTAACGGGCATTTCTCCACGTGAGTAGAAGCTTTAAATAAATGTGTTGTTAGCTTACAGTTTTTTGCAAGTTTTATGTCGCCTTCTGCGTACCGAGGCACAAAAGAGGGAAGTGATTTTTTTGAGCGCTCGACAGAAAATGAGAGGACTTGAACTGAGCAATTTTAGTTACAGAGGATATAAACAGTGGTGTGTTGACATGCTTCACTAAACTCTCAATCATTTAGCTAGGGCATAAAATAGGAGTTTTAACATGAGTTAAACTAACTTTTTCCAGAGTGCTGCCTTAAATAACAAATCTCTTGTTTGAGGTTACAAGGTAATACAAAAAAATAAACCATCCAGGGCTGTTTCTGCAGCAATGTCCCAAGCTGTGACTTCGCAGCCAGATCTGTGTTTAATCCAGACTTTACCTTTTAGACTTGGGCCAGACAAGACAAATTTATCTGGTGCAGGTATAATTAATACTGCTTTGAGTAATATTATATGTGGTAAGATACTTGGAGTATGAATTAATGCACGGGTACTGTGTTTTCCAAGCAGGAACTGTGCAGAAGATGGGGTGTCCTCAGTCTAGTGGAATTGTGCCAGCATGCAATAAAAAAAATTACTGGAATTAAAGAGAATCGGCTGGTATAATTCATTAAAAATTTCCAAAATCTTTTGCAGCATCTCTCATTATTTTTGAAAGCCTCTTCTAAGTAAAATCCCACAAAAGGCCAAGAGACAGAACAACAGGGACTTTGAGGTAACTGATGTTCTAAAGTATCTTCAGCATATGTACAGTTATCTGATAGTTACCTGCTTTTAACCAAAGAAACCTCATGTATCATAATCTAAATTAGCTGATGGTTAATTTCCTGGAGCAACACAAAGGAAAAAAAATTGAAGCTTTCTTGGGGCTGTTCAGCCATTTCACTCTGTGACTTCTTTGAGATTATTATTTCCCATGCTCACTCCCCTTCTCAACTGGGGTTTTCAACATTAACTAGACCCTGCCTCATATCACATAATGTGCATTCAAAACGTGATTTAACTTTTGCAATAATTAATATTAAAAAAAAAAACAGTAACTAAACCACACCAAGCATTAGACAGTATGTGGGACAACCTTGTAATCCTAACAGATCCATTAACTTCATAGCCAAGGTACACATGGCATATGAAAATAATGACAGATGACCAACCTGGGGACAAAAGGTTTATTCAGAAATAAATTCACCTGCAGCAAAGCAAACACAACGATCAGCCCTCCCCTAGGACCTGTTCTATCCAGGGCACGTCCTGCCTGGGCTTAGGCCCATCACGTTGATGGGATGTCATTGATGTTTTACCAATCCTAACCTGTTTTCAGTTTGGTTTTGGCATTACAGAGGAAGGAAATGTGGCACAAAGCTGTGAGAAAGGGCAGAAGGGGGTGACTCTGCTCAGCCAAAACCCCAGAGCTGTTTCCACAGTGGGTTTTTGGACACCTTCTTGGTCCTGCAGACATCAGCGACTGGGCACCTCCTCTGGCATGAAGGACAAGATGTCTGATTCTTGGGTAACCTCGGGGCTCCCCTGTTTCTGGGGCAGGATTTCGGGGTGCCCCTGAGCCACAGCCCTGGCTCGGCCGGGCTCAGCCCCCCGCTGCCCACTTCCTCCAGCCACGCCGGGCCGTGGGCAGCAGAGGGCGGCATCCTCCTCTGCCAGGGCAGGTCCCAGCCATTCCCTTCCGGGGGGCAGCCCCATGGCACTGGGGGACACTCCTCCCCGTGCCTGGTTTCTCAGCAGACTTCTCCAGGCACACAGCAGGGCTGTGGAGCAGGGGACAAGCTCAGAGAGCCCAGTGTGGGGTACAGAAGCAGTGCAAGGGACCGGAGGCTTTGTCTCAGCTTCACCTGAATTTGTTTTGCACACAGGCAATGTTCCATCTGGAGACTATTTGGGGAAGGAAAAAGAAAAGAGTCGGCCCCAGGCTTGGCTCCAGGGCAGGTTTTGCAGGACAAAACGCTTACCCTTGCTACTGTGTTCAGAGATGGGCTCAGAGGAGTTCATGCTCCTGTGAATCTGGCTTGAAATCAGTCAATGGAAAATCCAAGCAGCTCTGGCTCAGTGCTCAGCTCCCATTTTCACCCCCTGGAAGAAGGGAGCTCTCTCTGGGAGGACTGGGTGCAGCAGCCAGGATTTCAAACTGCTCACACACTCCAGATTCTGTCTCTGGAGCCTATGCCACCACACGAGATTATTTGCACCTCCCTGGGCTGCACAGGACTGTCCCCCCAGCAGCAGGAGGGTGCCAGGGAAGAGCTGGGAGCGCCCAGGCCGAGGGGCAGCTGCCGCCCCCTCTCCAGGAGCTGCATTTCCTCCCCTTGAAAAGGCTGCGAGGCGGTGCCGCCGCTGGCTCCCGCCTCCCGGCGCAGAGGGCTGGGGATGACCCCCGCAGCGCTGGAGATGTGCTGGAAAAGTCTGGGCAGCCTCTGGGTTCGCTGCGAGGTGTCATTTCCTCTGCTGGCTGGGCCGGGGAGGCCAGGAAGGGAGAGCAGCCATTCATTAGCAGCTGCCTCAGCAGCAGCTCAGGGGAACTATATTTACCATCCAAGTGTGGTCAAACAGTTTCCTCTCAACAGGGCGGTGTCTTGCTTTCCACACGCGGCACTCAACAGCTCGTATGAATTCACTCTGTGAGGCTGAGAGCAGTTAGGGGCATAAAAAAAAGTCGATTTTTACATCAGAGAAGCACAAAGCCTTCTGGAGCCCACAGGCCTGTTATTACTTGGGAATAACAGAGACCAGCGCGTGGAAAAAAATCATCAGATCCGTCTGTCCGCATCCCTACGGAGAGAGGAGCCCTTTGATGCTCTTCAGTCTTTGTTTAATTAAGTTCTGAGTCCCAGGCAGGAGGATCCCCTCGCCCTAAGGAGGCGATTTGCACATTTGCTTTGCGGTCTGTTCCCTCCCCCGTTCCCTCTTCCCCCTCCACTGGGCCTCCAGCTTTTCTCCTTCCTTTTTCTTCACGCTCTGCAGCGAGCCCTGTTCCCTTCCTCCCCCACCTGGCTCCCTGGGGAGAGGGCTGGGACGCCAAACAAAAGAATCACTCACTGGGAAACTCTGATGTGCAGAGCGCTCCTCGCTCAGAGCTCCCACTGACAGAGGTGATTGGCCAGCACCGGCACCTTCCAGCGGAGTCAGAACTTCAGGGAAAGCTGGAGGGGGGAAGTGAAGACATTTTACCTCATGTCCTACCTCAGCCTCCCCTGGGGCAGCTTGAGGCTGTTTCCTCTTGTCCTGTCCCTTGTTCCTTGGGAGCAGAGCCCGACCCCCCCCTGGCTCCAGGCTCCTGTCAGGAGCTGTGCAGAGCCAGAAGGTCTCCCCTGAGCCTCCTTTGCTCCAGGCTCAGCACCCCCAGCTCCCTCAGCTGCTCCTCCCCACACTTGGGCTCTAGACCCTTCCCCAGCAGCTTTGTTGCCCTTCTCTGGCCACAGTCCAGCCCCTCAAGGTCCTTCTAGGAGTGAGGGGCCCAAAACTGACTCCAGAATCCAAACTGTGGCCTCTCCAGTGCATATTGCAGGGGGACGATCCCTGCCCTGCTCCTGCTGGCCACACTAGAGCTGATCCAAGCCAGGATGCTGGTGGCCTTCTTGGCCACCTGGGGCAGTGGTTGAATCACCATCCCTGGAGGGATTTAAAAGCTGTGGAGATGTGGTGCTGAGGGACATGGTTTAGCATGGACTTGGTAGAGGTAGGTTAATGTTTGGACTGGATGGTGGTTGTTCTTTTCCAACATAAATGATTCTGTGATGGCTTTGAAGCCAAGGTTAAAAGCTTTGCTGTCTCCAAGTGTTTGTGGAGGGAGGCTCGGGGGTAGCCAGGCTCCAGCCAGCTGGGTGTGGTGGTCACTTCCCTAGCTCAGTGGGCTCTTTGGCTGCCCTGTGGCTCCAAGGCTCTTGCAGATGTTAATCTAGACCAGCTAAAACCACCACCTGCTAGGTGCTGTTGTACAAAGTCTCCTTGTGAAATTAGCAATGTTACCATCAGAGTTAGAAGTGTTCACGGCCACCTGTGTGGCTGTGGTAGGAGCTGTGCAAGCCACACATTCCTCTTGACTTCAGAAATGCTGCAAACAGTGGAAATCAATCCATGGAATCAGTCCCTGCTAGTGTCTCTCCCCTGCCACGCTGGCAGTGCCAATGAGTCTTTGTTGTGGATGCTTCTCAAAGACACATCCTAAGTTCAGTGCAGTTTGTCCTTGTAGACACCTCACAGGGGAGATGCTACAAAGTCACATCCAGGGTTATTTTCACAGGATCCCAGCGTGGTGGGGTGGGAAGGGACCTCTGAAGATCATCTTTGCCAACCCCTCTGCTCCAGCAGCTCCCCCACAGCAGGGTGCCCAGGGTCACAGCCAGGCAGGTTTGGGATCTCTCCAGAGCAGGAGACTCCACAGCCTCTCTGGGCAGCTGCTCCAGGCTCTGCACCCTCACCCCAAAGAAGTTTCTCCTCCTGCTCAGGTGGCACCTCCTGGGTTCCAGTTGGTGCCTGTTGCCCCTTGTCCTGTTGCTGGGCACCACTGAGCAGAGTCTGGCCCCCGCCTCTTGCCCCCCGGGGCCCTTTAGCTCTTGCTCAGCACTGCTCAGATCCCCTCTGAGGCTTCTCCTCTCCAGCTGAACAGCCCCAGGGCTCTCAGCCTGTCCTGGCACAGAGATGCTCCAGCCCCTCAGCAGTGTCTTCAGAGCCTCCCCTGGACTCTTTTGTCTCTCTTGATCTGGGGAGCCCAGAACTGGACACAATAGTCCAGAGGTGGCCTCAGTATGGCAGAGGAAGAGAAGAACCTCCCTTGACCTGCTGGCCACACTCTTCTTCATGCACCCAAGAAGAGATTCTGACTTCTCCTAAGTGTTTGCCCAGCCATCCCCAGTGGCAGCATGCAGCCATGGCAACGCCATTTGGCTGTTACAGAACGTTTCAAGTGCCCATTTACTGATCCCACATCACGGTCTCTGGCCTGGTGCAGTCCCTGGGGTTAATGGGACTGGTGTTAGTCCTTCTGGTGGAGATGCTGGCAACTGCATTCAGTGAAAACCCGTTATACAACGGGGACTTGAAAAGTTCAAGGATGAATTAGACCAGATGCTTTGGACATGACTTGGGCCAGTGCTTATTAGTCCTTGCAGATGTATCTAAGAGACGTTGATTTCACAGGCAGGTAATTCAGTGTAGCTGCAGCAGAACTGCTACCCTGGAAACTAAGATGCAAACCAGGCTCCTGTTTTATTAACATTTAATAAATGTCATCTTTAATTGGTGATACACTTTGTTCTCTTTAATGGGTGACACTCTCTGTAACAATCGAGACTCACGCAATGGAATCAGGAACACACAGTTGATTGCTCTGAAATAGTGGGGCTCAAAACGAGCTGTCCTGAGGAGTGTGACAAAAAGGAATCTGATGCTGTAGGTGTGAGAACAGCCAAGGCTGTGCAGCTCTGCTCACAGGGCCTGTCCCTGGACAGTGTGTCTGCAGCCACCCGAGATGGGAACACATGGCTGGGCCTATGGGGAGGAAGCAGGAGCTCCTGAGAACACCAGGAAAATGATCTTCTCCACCTCTCCAGGGAACTTTCCCTCAGAGGTGACAAATGCATTCACTTTCACTTTGAGAAGTAACACCTGGTCCTTTTAGTAGACTAGTTGTTCAGCCTAATGGTCCAGCCACATCCTGAGTATCCAAATTCTAGTGAAATTACCTGGTTAGAGATCATAAGGTGAGTATCAAACCTCACATGGCATCAACTCGTAAGGTTTCAGAATCTGGCTTTTTGCCTGAGCTGCACCTTGCACTTTCATGGTTTGGTCAATTGATAACTCCTCTTTGTGTCCCCCCCAGTTTCCAAGATTTAAAACATATAAAAAAACCTTTATGATCAACGGATTTAAATGAAATTTATACTGAACACCAAAATCCAGTGAGGTTGTATTTAGCAGCTCCTCAGATTTTTGGAAACTGCCCCATTTTGCCAATCGTCTGATAATTGGCATTACTGAGCTCATCAGTACTGTTGATGTAGATTCCTCCTACGCCACCTCAGTGTCCTACACGTGGGATAGCAAAGGCTGGGGATCTCTTCTGCATACCAGAGATGTTTTTCCTGACCAGCCCTGGACCAACAGGTCTGCACATCCCTTTTCCATCATCCTGGGGCACGGGAATGCTGGCTTAGAATAAAAAGTTCTCACAAAACAGCAGAGACAGCACAGGTATAAGAAGCTGTCCACAAAGTTGTGATCTTTCCCTTAGTCACAGCTGAACAGAACACTTTAAGATGAGATTTCTCAGGGCTGGGAAGAGGGAGCTGTCTCATTTCACTGATGAGAGGACAGGTCTTAGTCACAAAGTGCTCTGGAGATGATTTCGATTGTCTCGGCGGTTTCTGGGCAGGTATAAAGGAAGGTGGAGGGCACTGGTTGTCACTGTGGCTGGCACGTCACAAGCCTGGCAAGGAGACACATCTGTGCAGCTCAGAGCTTCACCCTGACCTCGGCACGACTGTCAGTAAGTAGATAACTTTACTTTTGTACCTGGAAGGGGCTTTTAAATGAAGAAGTCCTTTCCCCTTGATCACAATAGGAAAGTATAGCTAAGTCTTTATGTGTGAGCAGGAGTTCTGTGTTGGCATAACCTAAAATATCACACAGCACCTAAATAAATATATCTATTTACATGTATTTTTATGTGCATATATCTGTATTTCACACAGAAAATTGTAACTAGTGGAGATGTGGGGTGAGGGACACGGGGCAGTGGGGACCTGGCAGTGCTGGGGGACAGTTGCCCTCCATGGTCTCAGAGACCTTTTCCAACCCAAACAATTCCATGACTCTGTGATTCTACAATATCTGTTTGTTCTTTCATGTCGAGTTTAATCTGAACATATTGCCCAAGGAAATTAGTCACAAATTAGTGGAGTAGCCTTGTTAAGAACAAGCTTAATTTTTACAGCCAAAGTATAATATAATTTGCCTTGCTAGCCAGTCATTGACAACTCAATATCCACGTTAGGATAAAGAAAAGTCATTTGAGGAGATAGTTTTTATCAACCCCAACTGCTTCTGCACAAAAAGAAGGATTTCTTAAAAAAATTAGTAGCCTCTTTATACTGGAACATACCTTGACTATTACTACGTATCAATTTAAATGCTCTAACTTTTGTTCTGGTGTCCATCTAGGTTGTGATGTAGCAATTAATACAGGATTTGCCAGTAAATAACTAAAGGGAAATAACTGCTGCTCAGGGGGTGCTGGGGTTTGGAAGGATGGGCAGATAGAGGCATGCCCAAGCCAGGAGCAGATACTGGGCTGAAAGCAGTTATAACTGTGATGAAATAATCACTGCACAGTTACATCCTGTAGTTGTCACTTCCCTAAACCAGAAATCCACTTCTTTACAGCACAGAAATCCAGTCTCAGCCTAAGAGTCCTTGTGCAGAGGCAGATTTGGATGTCAGCACCTGGATTGCTTGTGGAGGAGATGGAGTTATTAAAGATCCAAAGCCCAGGGCTGTGTGCACCTTTTACCTTGATCTGCAAGGCTCAGCCCTGAACTCTTTGAGTTTTGTGGCAGATTTCCTAGGCAGTGATCCTGATGTTTCTGTTAAATTTCTGCTAAGTTTTTATCAGGAAAGTGTCTTGCCAGCTGTAAATGGAATTATCTCCTTGCAAATGTGCAAGAGTGGGAAGCAGAATACTGAGAGGCAACAGTGGAAATGGAGATTCAGGACTTTTAGCAAAGAAATGTAGAAATATACTGTGAAATCTGTTAATCTTTTACTGGTATATGTTACAAATGCACACATCTGATGTTGTGGGAAGTCCTGGCTTGATGTCCCATGGCACAATGCTCCACTTTTGCCAGTGCTTTGAGGCTGAAATTCATTTTTTTTCAGGTGAAAGAAAGGAGTGAAAAAGATTTCTGATCTTACTGTCAGTTTCTTGTCTCTTGGAGCAGATTTAAGGAAGAGAGAAAGATGTTCCTGCCCCAGAGATCTCTCCAGATGGTTACATTTTTGGCAATTCTTTTTTTTGCCTGTTTTGCAACATGTCAAGACACTGAAAAGTAAGCAAATCCCTTGGCTTTGATTTAATGGGCTGTATTCTCCACTGCTGCCATGCACTCCTGGGCAGAGGGGAAGGGAAATTCTATACATTTGATAAGGCAACATCTTGCATCACCCTCTCTGCAGTATAAAATTGACCAATTGCATTTTTAGTGCCTAACATCCACCACATTGCAGTCGAGGCTTTTTAAGAGTGCAGCAAACCACACAGGGATGTTCAACGCAAGCCATGGAAATGGCACCTACTAAAATCCCATATTTAGGTTCCCATCCAGATCCAAATCTGCAGTGGGAGCTTCTAGCTGCAGTTAGGTGTTGTCTAAACAGCCTGAAATCCAGAAATATTTGCATCCCAGAATTAGCTTGCCCTCCCCAGATAATAATTGGTTCCAAATTCTTGGTGTCTCTGAAGAAAGGAAGGATTTGTTTTCTTTTCATGGACACTGATTTCAGTTAAATTACTCCTGATTGGGAGCAAACAAACCCAACAATCCTAGAACACTAAGGTCATGAAAAGGGAATTTTATTCTGCTATTTAAGCCTTTGAAAAGAACCCAAATTCAGGAAAGACTCAACCTCTGTAAGAGCTCTTTCAGCCTGCTCAGGTCATTTGTCACCATCTCCCCAGTGCTCACGCCGTGGGCTCTGCAAGGGCCGGGCTGGCTGTGGGCACCAGCCTGGGGGCTGTCCTCCACGTCAGCCACAGACACCTCCAACACACCCTCCTCAGCCTCCAGAAGCACCCCGGACTGACAGATGCCAATCAGCCACGTTTAAATGGGCGCTTAGACCTGGCTGTGCTCAGTTCCTAACTCCCTCTTTGTTCCCGTTGCAGCAGAAGAGCCGTGACGGAGCACCAGCTCCTGCATGACAAAGGGAGGGCGTTTCAGGGGCTGAAGCGCCTGATGTGGCTCCACAACGCCCTGGGTAGCGTGCACACAGCCAGCAGCAGGGATATTTCGCTTTCAGATGCCACGGGGGAGTCGCAGAAGAGCCAAGATCCCTCAGATCTTGACAAGAGCATCAGCAAAGATGAGACTTCAAGCCTGATGAAGCTGCTGCTGGAACTGATGGGGAAAGAGCAGGGCTTCCCCCAGTAAAGCAGCTGCATTTGCTGCAGTGTGTGAAGCACACAAGATTTGCTGCAGTATGTGAACCCACAAGACCTTTTTGACTTCCTTCAGATCCAAGAGCTGGGCAGCAAGAGAGAGCCTGTCACTCAGCCACAGAACTATTCCCACCAGCCTCAGTCCATCCACTGCTTTAGACATGTGATGCTGTCAGGAGAAGCTCTAGTGCAAAGGGGACCCACAGAAGACAATCCATGTCCATTTGTTCCATTAGCTGCTCCTGGATGTTGGACAGAGCCCCTCGGGAGGCCCCCGCTTCTGTCCCCAGCAGGCAGCCCGAGTGCTGTGACAGAGACATTTGTCACAGGGCAGAGACCTCCCTCCCTGCAGCCAGGCCCTCCTTCTCTGATCCTTCCATCTTAGGGCGTTGGCAGCTCTTTGGGGCTCTTGCAGCCCACACCTAGCAGGAAATCTGCTTCACCAGTCTGCATATTAACAGGCACGTTCTCATATTCACAGCCCATACTGTGACTTGTGAAGCAGCAGTTCCCCTCTAACACAGTTCCTCCTCTGTTTCACACCTGCCTGCAGTTCTGCCCTGCTCTGCCCCAGCAACGACTTCCCTTATACTTTACATCCAAACATTTATTTTTCCCTGCTTCTCTAGCACACAGAATGGTTTCATTCTCTCACCTCTCAGGTTTTCGTTTAGGGTGGCCAACTTTTGCCAGGCCACAGAGGTAGAAGCTGGCAGTGATCCCCACCCTCCCAGCCAAAGCCCCACACATCCACCTTGTTCTGCTGGTGGAGCAGATGAGAATCAGCTTCCAGGGTCCCTGCTTGAGCCTTTTCTTTCATGGTTTCCTACCTTGTCTTTGTTCACCTGGAATCCTCTCCAAGAGCTCCCTCAGCATGGCAGGTTTTTTCAGCAGGCAACCATCTTCATGAGCCCATCTGTGTTTCCTGAAAGAGGCAACACATGGTTTTGCTGTTCACCTTCCACATCACACTGACCAGCTCTGTCTAAGCAAGATTAGTTATTTCAGAAGCTAATCTTGTCATGTGTATTACAAATATATCAGCATTTCTGTCAGGTAGGGACTACACATGTTGGTTTTAAATCCTTAAATCCCTCTGTTGCTGACAGACTTCACCTGCATGTGCAGAAGGTATTTCTCAGTGATTATACCCCAAGAATTCCTTGACGTTGTTAATAATAAAAACCTTTTCACTCTCTGAACTGCACTTGGGTTTTTTTTGTATTATTTTTTTATTGTAAATGAAATGAAGCAAAATCCTCTTTTGCTGGTACCTCCCCACATTTGGAGTATGGAGTCACACTGCTTCTGTGCTGCCATTCCTCAGAGCTCCCTGTTAGATTTGCAAGGCCAATCAGACCAGTACTGAAAGAGAAGCTTTCAGATATCTGAGATGCAAATGGGTTTTACTGCTCCAGCAATGAGGATGTGGGAGCCCCTCCTTCCCCCGGCCTGTCTCGGGGCTGTGCCAGACATCAGAACCAGGGGATGAAACCCGGGGGACCTGATGATGAGGAGCTCAGAGCTCGTGGAGATGGCCGTGTCCTGCCCCACACGCTCTGCGGATCCGTCCCTGTGCCCTTGTAGGTGTGGCTTCCTCTGGGGCTGAGGGGCCATTTCCCAGACCACTGGTGACCTAGTGGCACCTGTCCCTGTGCATGCCTCACTCCTGTGATCACCGCAGGGTGACCCAACGTGTGTCAGCTGTGGTGAGACGGGGAAGAAGCAGCCTCCTCTGCAGCACGGGCTGGACGCCGAGGCGAGGCCGTGTGCTGTGCAGGCGGAGGTCACTGCCACTGTGGGGAGGGGGGAAGGAGGTGGCCAGGGCTCCCTAGGCCTGCGGGAGCACTGCAGGAAACCTGTGGCTCGGAGCACTGGCACCTCTGGCTGGGCCCAATGGAGAAAAAGCGCCTGATTTTAGATCGTGTGTGGGCAGCAGGGCAGGGAGGGGA
>NW_008580813.1:0-47459 GCF_000691845.1 Merops nubicus | reverse complement strand
CGGCGGGAATCGCGGTTTGTCCCCGCCAGGCCCCGCAGCGGGCTCTTTCACAGGGCTGCGCTTTCAGGTTTCGGCGGCGTTGAAGGATGGGCACGTCAGTCCGAGGGAGCTCTGCCAGAGGTGCCTTGCCCTCATCAAAAGCACCAAGTTTCTTAACGCTTACGTTACTGTGGCGGAAGAAACCGCTTTGAAGCAGGCTGAAGAATCGGAGAAAAGGTACAGGAGAGGTACGTTTGTTGGTAATTAACTCTAGTCCTCAAAAAACCTTTTGTGGAGGAGCTCTTTGTGTTAGCTGAAGCGCGTTTGTTTCCTAAAGAAGGTGTTTGGGCTGCTCGTTTGACCGTGCACGCTCCTGGGCGTGTGCTTTGCACTCAGGGGTTTGTCGAGTTAAAAAATCGGAGGCAAAACGTGAGCCAGACCAAGCACTGGAGATTAAATAAGCCCTGTGCTTCCTGAACAGCGCTGCTGGTGGTTGCCTCTTGTTTCCCTCAGCAATTTGTTTTGATTTGGTAGCCAACAGTGAGCAAAAACAGGAAGATGCAGTGGTCTTTTGCAGGCCTCTTGTCAGGGGTAGACAAACACCTGGCTCAGCCTGTCAGTTTTTCAGTTAAGAAAGCAAATTAAAGTAACTTTGTTAATTTCATTTATTAGTTGATGAACAGAGCAGCATTCAGGCCTGTTATCTGCAGCACTTAAAGGCTGACCATCCTAATTTTCTTTTCCATTCCCAGAAGACAGAAAAGGGAAATTGTCACCTAATAGGGTACTTTTTTCCTTCTTGGGTGACACGTGCTATCCTATGGCAGCTTAAGAAAATTTCCAAACAGTCTCTTGCTTCCTGATGTCCCTTTTAATTTGTTTGTTTGTTTTGGCTGACTGGTAGATAATCAATTGTTTATGGAATATTTTGTCTGCTTCACTAACTTTTTCAGTTCATATCTACTGTGTACATCAGGTAGGCAGAATTTACAGCTCCCAGCCTAGACATAGAGATTGGTTAGAATGGAAGATAGTTCTTGAAAATAAGTTGATTGTCATCAGATGCTAAATGGATAGCATACTTGCTTCCTATAAACACCTGAAGGGACATGTAAAATAAATTGTAATAGGTGAGAAGGCTGTACATAATAACACACTTTGCTTTAATCCCTGTTGTCTTTGTATTGATTCCTAATGCAGGTCAGCCACTGGGCATTTTAGATGGAATTCCTGTTGCAGTAAAAGACAACTTTAATACAGCTGGCATTGAGACAACATGTGCATCAAACATGCTCAAAGGTACAACAGAGCTTCTAAAGTAAAACCAGATCTCATTTCACGAGTTTTCACTCCTGTCTTTAGAGGATTTACGGAGTGGAATCCTCCAGAAATCTAAGTATTTTCAAAAAAATGAGCTGAATACATTTGGGAAAATATGTTTTGTCAAATTTCTTCTGCAAAGCTCATCTGATATTACAGATGCATCTTTTTTCTTGTGTAAGCACAGTATGTCCTCTATTTGTATAGCTACATACTTTTAGCAACACAATGTTTAGTATAGCCCATATACTAAAATAAAATTGTTCTATAGTTTGTATTTTGCTTCATGTTACTTTTAGGTCTGCAGGAGAACAGTCAGTACTGTTCTGTCTAGCGAAATCCAAAGACAAGTTTGTTTGGGTTTTTTTTATTCTGTTGATAATTGTTTGCTGGAGCTGTTTTTTCATACAGCTGTAGGAAAAGTAGACATTAACGATTCTTTATATTCCTGATATACAAACAAGTTCTACAAGGCTTTCTTAATTTTTTTAAAAAATTTCCTAAGATTATTGTTTCTATTAACATGCCATGAACATTTTCTAGGTGTTAGAATGTTTTCATAGTAAAAGCAAAAGAAGAAAATATATCTTCGTATCTGTTTTATTCTGCTCAAAGTAAAACTGAAAGTGTTGTGGAAGATAGCTTAAGTAAATTGGTAGAAGCCTAATCTGTGGCATTTATTTAGTAGCAGAAGAAACAGAATATGACTTTGCCATTTTAAAAAGTATTCTGTTACCTGAGATGCTTTTCCATAAAGCACATTCTCAGCTCCGTTGTGATTGTTTGCAGTGTCATGGCTGAGAGTATTAGGAGTGATGTTGTCCTTGTTCTTCCCATTGAGGGGAGGGGCTGGAGAAACCTCTGTCAATATGCACAAGGAGTTGGTTCCCACCTAGGGTCTCTTGTAAGTGTCGTGGTTCTCACCCTAGTTTATGTAAGGTCTAAGTGGTCAAGGGTGTGCAGGTTTGATCACAGGGTAGCCAGTTAGTATTTCAGCTTGTGGTTAACCATCTGGTCCTTTATCTCCTGATAATGGGAGATAATTCAATACAGCCTAGCACTTTTCTGTAAAGAGCTATTTCTCATTTCTTCTTATTTTAGACAGTTCTGCAAAGTGACTGGATGCAGTAACTTGCTACCCATGTGGCAACTTGATTATGTGAAGTCTTAGCTCCACACTCTAGAGTATAATCTAGAATTATTGGGTTGTAAGCTGTGGAGAGAAAAAAAAGACATTGCAAATAAAGCAGCATTTGGTTTACTTTTGCTAAATTTTGGAAGTTACTCATGTTATATTGAAGCAAAATTTTGGCACTGTGATCTGACAATTCTTATGCACAAATCATGACACCTTTGAAGTGAGAGTAGCTGCTTGTAAAAATCAGCTGTATCTCACCAACCACTCTTAACATTCTGATTGTTTTCAGGTTACATTTCTCCCTACAACGCTACAGTAGTTCAGAAATTACTGGATCAGGGAGCTGTGCTTTTAGGAAAAACAAACCTAGATGAATTTGCAATGGGGTGAGTGATGTTTATTATTTTTAATGTGTGATTGCACTTTAAATAGAGTACAAACCATCTGTTCTGATCTACCTGTAATCCTTAACTCCTCTTTCTTTGAGGTCAGAAAATAAGGGAATACTTATCTATGAAGAGTCTATAGAGTTGCATGAATTTCTCACTGAGCATTTATACACTGTTGTGTAGATTATATAAATACTGAGATTTAGGAAAATAGTGTTCAACAGTAGCTGGGTTTGAGGAGGGGGTAGCCTTTGCAGAAGGCCAAGGACAAGCAAACACTTTCCAGATCCAGTAACAGAGTTGTTTGCAACACCAGTTAATTGCTGCTTTTCTTTCTTTCCCTTTACTGGTGTTTTTTGCCCTTAGCTAATTATTATCATGCCCCTGATGGCAGTCACTGCCTTAGCCAGTCAGCCACTGAAGTAATTTGTGTGAGTCCTTCCTGGTGTGCTGCAAACAGGCTAATCTAGAGCAACACTTTACAGCACCTAAGCTGTTGCTGGTGACTTTTTGTCAGGAGCATGTTGGAAAATGCTCTCACAAATTGATTCAAATGAGTGAAGGCAGCCAAACTATAGCAGGGGAACAGGTTGGGCCATTAGGAATGGGAGTCTCCGTCACTACAGCTACTGAGTCTGGAAAGGAATGTCTGTGACTTTAGTTACCCATGAGGAAAAAGATTTATTGTGTTTTGGTTTTATTTTGCCAAAACCACAGGCAGAGGTTTCATTGGGAATGCATGTAGATGGGATAGAAATACTTTGACTGTTGTTTGGGGTAGTCATTTCTGTGTCAGACACTCTTTGGAGGAAGAGCTGGAAAAAAGCACAGAGGAAAACAGATTGTGCAGTATTACAGCCAATCTAAGCTCATTAAAGCACAGGATCCTCTTAAAAGGCTTATCCCACTGCTGGCCTCTCATCTCTCTCTGTGTGTTTGCACGGTCTCTTACGCTGGCACCAGCACAGCTGCACCCTGAGCTTGGTCAGGGAGCAGACCCAACTCTAAAGTCAGGATGTCTCAATAAGGGTGGTTTTCAACTGCTTGTGTCACCTGCCCGCTCTGTCTGATGGTGTGGCTAGCAGTGCTGGCACACTGGAGTCAGGGGGAACATGGGGTGGAGGTTGTGATGAGGAAGGAAAGTACCCCCTGCCCCCGCTTTGGGTGGCAGCTCACACGTAGATGACCACAAGCTGACTGAAACCGTTTTTTGAGAAGCCAGTCTAGTTCTCTGGACCAGCAAACTGTGGCCTCAGGACAGGGCTGCGCAGTGAGTAATGGTGTGTTATTTACAGAGAAATGCCAGTTCCTACTATTGTGGGGCTTTCCCCCCACCTCTAGCAGCATGGTTTTCCACAAGACTGTGGTTGTCTTCTGCCTTTTCCAAATGCAGGGCTAGGAAACCAGAAGACCTTTGTCTTGAAGCAGATGTGGAGCTTTACTGTTACGTAGCTTAAATCAGTTTTATGTTGTTGTGATTATGCTCTTTTCAATGGCATTAGCAGAAGTTAGAAAGAGGTACGAGTTCAGGTTCTGTGTCAGAAAGGGATGAAGATCTATAAACTTTACAGTTCTGCATAACATTGTTGCAGCTGACTGCACAAGGATTTAGGTACACCAGTCTTTTTGTGTTGAGTTTTCTGGGATAAGGATGAGGCATTGGATCAAGGAAAACACTTGGTGAATGCAGTATGTCATCTGTCACTTCTGTCTACATTTGTTCTGTCTGACTGTCTTAGGTCTGGGAGTACGGATGGGGTATTTGGACCAGTCAGAAATCCCTGGAGTTACTCAAGACAGTACAAGGAAAAATCTGTCCCAAAATCCCCTTCTGAGGACAAAGAGCCTGACTGGGTGATAGCGGGCGGGAGCTCAGGAGGCAGCGCAGCTGCTGTGGCATCTTTCACGTGTTTTGCGTAAGAGGATTTTTTGAATTGTTTTTTTATTAAATGTCTCAAATTACGTTGTAGGCTTTTAATTTTGTAATTTTCTCATAATCTAGTTGGAAACGGGAGTGCTATTTGCACTGACATGAAAGAATTTATTTTAGCATCCCTAGTTTATTTCTGTCATGGTGAAGCCAGAATGAATTCATGTAGGCAACATTAGGCTTATTAATTTTGTTCTGTTCAGCATACTGGTATGACCACTTCTGCACTGCATGAAATACAGTGGCAGTAAAAGAGCGACAGTTATGTTGTTATTCACACATACTCATAAAATTAACGTGGGGTTTGTGACACATTCTCAGTAAATGCATTACAGCTATTAAAAGAAATCTAATCCTTAAAGCTTTACACTTTTCGGTTTATGCAGTTTTCAGAGCTACATAGTGGAGTATGTTTTGGAGAAGATTATTTCAGTTGTGTTCTTACCTGGAAGGTGTCTAAGAATGCTCCGTAGTTACTGTGTCTTCGTTTACCCATAGACTATATATGATAAGCATCTCTTTTATTGCTAAAATATTTGTTGCTAATGTTGTTTACAACTTTTTTTAAAATACTATACCTTTATATACAAACCCAAATTTATTTTGTGATTTTTTTTACATGGTACTGCTCTTCATCTCATAACCCTTTGCTAGGAAGTGGAATACTCAACACTTTAACACTGTCAAAACTTAACTTAGTGCAGCCATTTCCCAAGGACTACTGGTCCTTGTCCTGAGCCAGAATGGCCTGATCCTGCTAATGTTCTGGCACCTTCTCTTATGTTGCTGGGCATACTGAACTCCCATTTTGCACTGCTCAACACTTCATCTGGTCAGGGAGATTTTTTGTCCAGCTATTTTATTGCCTATAACCTACTGTATATCCACTCTATTAGTTTGTTTCAGGCATCAGGAATTCTGCCAGTCTGTCCTTCCAATTTGAAATTTGGATGTACAGAAATGCTACAAAATTGAGGATTTTTTTGTATTAACACAAAAGCTTTGAAATAATTCCACCTCAGCAAAGTCTCTTGAATTGGTTCAGCCATCTCAGAAACAGATGCCTATGGAAAAAGTCATATACCTACTTCAACAGAAATTATACATACTGAAGTTTATTTTTGCCAAAAATTTGGGTGAAAGCTGTCTTGTCTTTTAAATGATGCATGAATTAAAATTATTAAAAACAAGAGAACAGGTTTTCTTACAATTTTTGAAATAAAAGTTTGAGTTTAGAAAGAAGGTTTAACTTGTGAAAGAACAGGAAAAAAAAAAAGTCAACTTAAAAAAAAACAACCAAACAAAAGAATATTTCCAAAATGCCTAAACTACAATAAACTGAGAGTTCTGATGGTATGCTTTTTAGGTTTGAAAACAGGAAAAACATTGTAGACTCTGAAAAGTTGTTGTTAGGGGCAAAAAGTGTACTGTGTTGCTATTTATTTGTATCCTGGGAAATGCTGCTTCATAGTGTATTGGCTACTGAATAACCAATGTCTGGAAGTGGTACTCTAGATCACCTGAGATGTATCTTTCAGGGTCCACAGAGTTGGGACAGACCAACAGCGAATGCAGAAGCAGATTTTCAGGGCTATATTCAGAGGACCTAAACTCTACTTATCTACCTGTGCTGTGTGGAGAGAACTGGGCTCTCCTGATGTCCCTGAGGAAAATAAGAGAACAGATAAAAGATAGCAGACATGGGGAGCAGATTGAAATTTAGGCTGTGTGATGATGACCTCTAATCTGCAAGAATTCACACATTTTTAAAACCCTGCATCTTAAACACATAGATTTTTATCATTTGGAAATGTTCTGCATTATTGTACTAATGATAATCCTTTTGAAATCATAGAGCTTTAGGGTCAGACACAGGAGGATCTACTCGAAACCCTGCTGCTCACTGTGGTGTAGTAGGTTTAAAGCCAACATATGGACTGATATCTCGCCATGGTCTCATTCCTCTAGTGAACTCCATGGATGTGCCAGGAATCCTAACCAGATGTGTGGATGATGCAGCAGTTCTGTTAGGTATTACTACTTCATGTGTCTTTGTATACAGCGTGCCTTCGTGTACAGCACTGCCTCAAAACAAATTGCATTCTAGCAACCCAGTGTACATTTTGCTCTTCTTCATATGCCATGTCATATTTCAGGTTCACTCGCTGGACATGATCCTAAAGACTCTACCACAATTCAAGACAACTTTAAGCCATTCGAACTACCCAATTTGACTGATGTCAGCAAGCTCTCAATAGGGATTCCAAAGGTAACATATAAATTCTGTCAACAATTGTGCACAGGAACAGCAAAGAGGACACTTAACAAAAAAATATTTCTGTCTTGCCCACCACCTCCCAGCCTCTCATGATGTTGAAACAGTGAAGACAGTACGAGCAGCTCCTGGAAAAGAGCACTATATGTTGCCTGTGCAGGCAACTTGGAGTGAGCACACACTAATGCTTCATCTAAAACACCTTGCCCATTGTTGTGGGAAGCATTGTCAGAAAGTTCTAAGGGAAACGGGGAACTTCAGTTCTCGGTTCTCTCTGTTGCTCCTTCATCAGCCGCCTGTATAGGCTCAGCCAAATTGCTCTTAGTGCCTTTTCATACAAATGAGGTCTGTACTGGTTTGTGCAGTGCTTTGAGATACTTGCCTAAATGGCACTGTGTTAATACAAAGCAAAATTTTAAAGGCAGCTGAGTGGCACAAGGAGCTGTGATGCACAGAGCTCCCAACAGGGATTAAAAGACAACTGTAATCTGGTTTCTGATGCGTGCAATTCAATCACGTTTTTAACTCTAAGGATGCTCGTAATTTAGGCACAACACTTGTGGCTTCAGCCTATTTCTAATTGGCTCTTACAACTCAATGAAGGCTCTGCCTTCAAAGACACAGTGTGAATAACATTTACTGGTTTGATTCAAAGTGTTTGAACCTGCACTAGAACAGATACACCAAATGATTTAATTTGGGAAACAGAGATGTCCACTTACCAATTAATTATTCAGTATCTGTGAAATGCAAAAAATATATGCCTAGAAAATGAACTAGCTGCATACTGTTTAGATTTTGTTAAATCTAAAGTAGTGGTATTGGTTAATTATTCATATCCTTTGGACAGTTGTTTCCTACTGCTACAGATTATCCTAAACAGATGCATGCATATATTAAACATGGGTGAGAGCTACTCAGAAATCAGATGGTATTATGACCCTGATATTGTGCGTTAGAACTAACACAAGTATTTTCAAAAATAGAGAATTTTAATATACTATATTTAAGTTAGCTCTTGAACAGGAACATAACTTTTCTAAGTCTTCTCCCAGCCCCTTGATTGTAGTCCTTTGGTGGGTTATTTGGTTTGTTTCATGCCAGTTGCCACTGATAAACCGTGGTAGTAATTTCTTTTTATCTTTTCTAATCACAGTAGCCCTTCCATTAGGATTTAAACATGAAGAATTTCATGAAATGCAGAGCAATGCAGTATAGTCTCCATGAATAGGCTAAGTGGATAACTAGGTAATTTTTCCTTCAGAAGAAACTGCTGAAATTCTATGGTCTGTGGTATGTGGGTTGATCCTACTGGGATGAACATAATATTCATAAGAGGGCTGAATCCTGTTAATTCAATACTGCTTGGTTGTATAATATTTAGTGGATGCAAGAAGCTCTAATAAGCACTTTAAATCATACAGTCGTGAGGTAATAGTTTCAGTGTATTTTTAGCAAAGAATATTTTCGTTTTGGTTGCTATTAGAAATAAAACAGTATGTAAAATCACTCCCCTTCTTGTTTTTCTCTAAGGAATATCATGCACCAGGGCTTTCAAGTGAAATTCTCTCTCTCTGGTCAAAGGCTGCTGATCTCTTTAAGAATGCAGGTGCTAAAGTAATTGAAGTGAGTCTACCACACACTCGTTACTCAATTGTCTGCTATCATGTGCTGTGCACAGCAGAAGTGGCATCAAATATGGCCAGGTTTGATGGACTGGAATATGGTAAGTCTTTGGAAAAAAACATTTTTTTTCTTAGGCAATAGAAATGTTGCTGGATGCTGTTAAAAATTACTAGTTTTAATAGATAGGCTTTTCATGGTTGAATGTTTGGTGTTATTTATCCAAGATGGAACAGTCAAAACCCTGTCCAGAGAAAAACGGGTAACTAAATACATACTTTAATACATTTAACCTCTAGTCTTCTAAGGGTCTGTGCTTAAAATCTGTTTAGTATTTCTGTAATAAAAGAGGAATATGCTTTGGTATTTGTTCCAGAATAGTCAGACTGCAACAGAGAGTGACCTATTGTTTTACTATGTATAACATTTCCTTATGTTGCCAAATCTTAAGTATTACAAAAAGTATTAATTTCCAAATTGCTTTTTCATTTCAGGACACCGTTCTGACATGAACAAGTCCACAGAAAGTATGTATGCTGCAACACGACGAGAAGGCTTTAATGATGTGGTGAGAGGAAGAATTCTATCAGGAAACTATTTCTTGCTGAAACAGTAAGCAGAAAATATTGAAATTCAAATTTGCCAAGTTAGCTTTTTTTAAGCAATTGGTGTTTAACTGTTCATGATGTGAAAAAAAAAAAGCCCTTATATTAGTAGCTACTTGTGTTATTACTGCTTTCACTATACACAGTATGGCTATAGTACCTAGTAAACTAGCTATAATGCCTACTGAACTGTTAATAAGTAATGAAAATATTTTCCCTTAGACCTACTAGGGAGCCTCCTGAATTAATTAAAACAACTTAGTGATCTTTATTTTACTTTTTTTTCCCCCCTACCAGAGTACTACTGGCACCCATTAGTTAAATTAAGCAAAATCTATCCTGTGGTATCACATTGAAATCATACTGAAGCCATTGCTGCCATAGTATTAAAAGTTCTGTAGCTGTTAATTTCATTAAAACTGCATAAAATAACTGCTGGTATGTTCTTTTGAGGTCTTCTAGAGAAAGTCAGAAGATATAGCAATTAAATTAACTATAGCTCTTTACCACAGTGTAGAGGGAAAGGAAGCCCAGTGCCTTTGCCTGGCAAAGGTACTGAAGTGATCATAGAATCATAGATGCTGGAAGGCATCTTCAAAGGTCATCTAGCAGGGACATGTCAAACTTAGATCAAGCTACTCAAAGCTTCATCTAGCCTGATCTTGAATATCCCCAGGGATGGGACCTCCACCACCTGTCTGGGCAACCTATTCCAGTGGTCTGTCACCTTCATACGGAAGAACTTTTTCCTAACGTCTAACCTAAATCTACCCTTTTCTAGCTTAAAGCCATTGCCCCTTGTCCTGTCACTACAAACCATTGTGAATAGTTCCTCCCCTGCTTTCTTGTAGGCCCCTTTCAGGCACGGGAAGTTCACTATAAGGCCCCCCCGGAGCCTCCTCTCCTCCAGGCTGAACAACCTCAAGTCCCTCAGCCTGTCCTCATAGGAGAGCTGCTCCAGCCCTCGGATCATTTTTGTGGCTCTCCTCTGGACACATTCCAACAGGTCCACGTCCTGCTTATGCTGGGGGTTCCAGAGCTGGACACAGCACTCCAGGTGAGGTCTCACCAGAGCAGAGTAGAGCAGCAGGATCACCTCTCTCCATCTGGCCGTGCTTCTTTTGATGCAGCCCAGAATTCTATTTGCCTTCTGGGCTGCTGCTGTGCATGGGTGGCTTATGCCCAGCTTCTCATTTACTAGTACCCCCAAGTCTTTCTCCAGTGGACTGCTTTCTAACCTGTCCTCTCCCAGCCTGTATCAGTAACGTTGGTTGCCCCTCCCCAGATGCAGGACCCTGCACTTGGTCTTGTTGAACCTCATGGGGTTCACATGAGCCCATCTCTCCAGCCTGTCCAAGTCCCTCTGGTTGGCGTCCCATCCCTATGGCACGTCAACTGCACCACCCAGCTTAATATCCTCAGCAGACTTGCTGAGGGTGCACTCGATGCCACTGTCTGTGTCACGAATGAAGATGTTAAACAACACCAGTCCCAGTACGGCCCCTTGAGGGACACCACTTGTCACTTTTGCCCAGCTAGACATCGAGCCATTGACCACTACTCTCTGGGTGCAACTGTCCAGCCAGTTTCTTATCCACTGAACAGTACACCCATCAAAACCTTATCTCTCCAACTTAGAAAGGAGGATGCTATGGGGGACAGTGTCAAAGGCCTTAGCAAAGTCAAGATAGATGATGTCCACAGCTCTTCCCTTGTCCACTAGTGCAGTTGCTTCATTATAGAAAGCCACCAGATGGGTCAGGAAGAACTCGTCCCTGGTAAAGTCCTGCTGACTCTCCTGAATTACCTTCCTGTCCTCCATGTGCCTTAATGTTTCTTCTGGGAGGATCTGCTCTATGATCTTCTCAGGCACAGAGGTGGGGCAGTAGTTCCCAGGGTCTTCCTTTTTACCCTTTTTAAAACTAGGGGTGATGTTTCCTTTCTTCCAGTCATTAGGGACCTCACCTGACTGCCAAGACTTTTCAGATATTATCGACAGTGTCTTGGCAACTGCATCAGCCAATTCCTTCAGCACTTGGGGTGCATCTCATCAAAGCCCATGGACCTGTGAATGTTAAGGTTCCACAGGCATTCAAGAGCCTTGTCCTCGCTGACTGTGGGAGGGGCTTTGTCTCTCTGGTCCCTGTCTCATGGGCCATCCTCTTGAGAGCTGTGAGGAGAGAAGTTGCCATTGAAGACTGAGACAAAGACCTTGTTCAGGACCTCGGCCTTCTCCTCATCTGTTGTCACTAATTCCCTATTGTTGTTCTTCAGGGAGGGGATGCCTTCTTTAACCTTCCTCTTCTGGTTAATGTCCCTGTAGAAGCCCTTCCTGTTTTCCTTTCCTGTGATGTTACAGAAGATAGATTTTTATCCAGCTCATGTAGAGAAGCTGGTGCATGGATCAATTTGACTTTTTTTTCCTTCTTAGTTTTCAGTCCTTATCCAACAGTCTTACTTTATGTTAGTAAAACTGCTGGTTTTCTCTGTCTTAATTTGTTCAGATGCTGACAGAAACATGAGTCGTGTAATCAGGCTTAAAGCAAGTGTGGTACAGAAAGAGCTCTGTCAGCAAGAGTATTCATCAGATGTGACATCTAGCTGCTCTCACAGACAGGAATGTTGTCAGTATGTAACAACCAGCTTTTAGGGAATGTCGATATTCCTGCCAAGTGTGGCCCTTCTGGTTGCAACTGTGCAGATCAGCTTTCCTAAGGCTGCTTTAGAATTCAGGTCCTTCAGCCTTTTGTGAAGGAATACACAATTGGCTTCCATCGAGACTGAACAGGAGTGTCCAGGTCCTGTCCACAGTAAATTAGTTTTGAAGAATAGAACCAAGGGTTCAGAAAGTGTTCTTAGTATAAATGGTAGAGAAAAAAAAAATCTGTGTCTTAAAAACGCTGAGTTTTACACTTTATTTTTGTCTTGCATTTGAAATCTTTAAAATAACTAGGTTGTTGTTCAGGAAGCAATGGAATCTTGTCACCATTGTATCAGAACTAACAGAGTATGTGTTTAATACAACAGGGCTTTTTAGTTGTTTGTTTTTTTTTTTTTAATATCCAAAATAGCATGTCCAGCTTACAAAATGGACCTCAAACAATATTTTTCCTTTTACTGTTTTTCTGAAGTTAAAAGCCAGGATGATTTCAGAAATTATTGTAAAGAAAAGGCTAATTCCCATGATATAACTTAACTTGAATTGGCTGTCTATTGTTGATTATAGTGATTTTCACTGCAGTTTTTCAGAAACAAATCTTTAACAATGTGGCTTTGGGGTAATTTCAGTTGGTTTATGTAGAAACACTCTGGTATGTAGCAGTTGTTAATACCCTCCACCCCCTGCCACCTTGTGTGTATGTCTGTTTTAGAATAACTCTGGTTTTAGATGGCAGTTGGTTTTGAAACTGAACTTCTCTGATTTTAAGGAATCCACATTTACCAGTTCTGCATATGAAGTTAAAAGGAAAAATAGACATGAAGCTGACTAATTTATTTCTGCTTCAGAATTGTGTAGAGACAGCTTAGAAATCCATAGACCACATGGAGCCCTCCATCGATGGTGGGACTCTCACATGCTTTAAGTGTCTTTCTGGATTGAATCCTAAGTAATAAATGCCTGTTATCGAGGTCATCTTAGTTCTGTGGTGTTTCTAGGCTTTGCTGTGCTGCCCTACAGTGAAATTCAATACACAGTTTAGTTTCAGAAAGGTCACTAAAGTGTTGTTTTGATCTTTAGTTAATCATTGTAAAATAGGGGTTTTTTGTTTTCCCTTCACCTGCCTTCAGCAGCATGCGCTCATCTCTTCCTTCTCGGAAAGCGTCGTTGCTATGAGAGAGTAAGCACCGTGTTTGATGACACAGCTTCTGGTATATCAAAACCTCAAGTACCAGTCTCTTAACGAAACCTCAAGTGTTAGTCTCTTAACGAGAAGGAGTACTGGCCTTGTCTTTTTTACAGTAACTAAGAAATTAAGGTCTGTATTTCTGCATTTAGCATAGGGCCCTCATGACGCTGTTTCTTTCTAGGAACTATGAGAACTACTTTGTCAAGGCACAGAAAGTTAGACGTCTCATTGCCGATGACTTTGTGAAGGTTTTCCGGAGCGGAGTTGATATTTTGCTCGCTCCTACCACACTGAGTGATGCAGCACCTTATGTGGAATTCATCAAAGAGGACAACAGAACCCGCAGTACTCAAGATGACATCCTAACACAGGCTGCAAACATGGCTGGTGAGTAGGGACAGGAATTCAGCTATGTTTTCCCCTGCCTAGTCATTCTTTATGTTCTTTAGCTATTTAACCTCTTCTTTAGAACCAAGATATTTCACCTCTGTGTTGTAAGTCTTACAGTGATAAACAGGCATAATGACAGCTTATTTATGAGGTGATTTAAAATGCAAGACTAGATTTTAAAATGAGGTAGCACCTTGGACCTGGGAAGGGTCGACAGATAAGATGAAGCTACTAAATTTCCAGAAACTGAATTATCTTTCTTAGGACAGTTGATGCTCTTTTCAGAGGATGCTGACTCCTTAAATTACTCTAATTCATTTCTTGTGGTCACCTAGCAGTATCCTTAGTTGGTTGACTGAAATTATTTTAACTAGTCTTTTTCCTCATTTTTTTTTTTTTTTTTCCTGGTTGTCTTAGAATTGTCACAAGAATTACTCCCAGCTGGATTTGTTTAATATTAAGCCTTTGCATGTGTATCTGTTTTTTCTTTCAGGGCTACCAGCCGTAAATGTTCCTACAGCTCTTTCAGAAAGAGGCTTGCCAATTGGGCTTCAGTTTATTGGACGTTCATTCCAGGAGAAGCAGCTTCTCACTGTAGCCAAATGGTTTGAAAAACAAGTAAAATTCCCAATGATCCATTTGGAAGAAGTGAAGAGGCATGAACAGAGTGTCTTTCAGCATCAGAAATCTGCTTCTTTTTTATAACAAGGGACTTGCTAGTCAGCTAGAGCAAGAAAGCTGTGGGGATTGTCTAAAAATATTCCTGCAGTTAATTCTCTTTTGCAGAAATAACCCATTTTAAGAAGACCACATGCAGTGATGCACGATGGAATCACAACAGCTTGTTACTGTGTAATTAAGGCAAAGTCAATCATTAAGTAAACGTGTCTGTGTTAAGAACAATTTCTAACTGATATTAAAAACACCAAGCTGAAATTATTTATCTTGTGCCTGTGGAGCTGCTCTGTTTCCATCCCCAGAGGAGTATAAGGTATCTGCCCTGTTGAAGAACTAACCTGAACTCTTGTGTGAAAATGGCATGGTTGCCAAAGGGCTTGGTTTCCTTCTGGAGTGTAGACTTTTGTAATGGCAACAACCAGACAAGCTGTAATGGAGCAAAGGTATTGAGGATCTGTTCACCAACAGGTAAACACAAAAGGAAACAAAGGAAGAAATATATAGATAGTTCATTTAAATAAATAATCCCTGATTCTGGCAAACTCATGGAGGACATAAAATAACCTCCAGCTTTACAAATCATGCAGATTACTCTGGTTACATCCATTACAAGGATCATGAATTCCAGAGTTGTTCTGGGGAAAAATGCCAAGTGGTCCTTGAGTAGTTATTTTATTTTTCCTTCATTACTGTTCTTTATAGAATCATTCTAGTTGGAAAAGACCTTCAAGATTGAGTCCAGTCGTTAACCCGGCACTGCCAGGTCACCACTAAACCATGTCCCAGAGTGAGACCTCTACACGTCTTTTAAATACTGCCAGGGATGGTGACTCAACCACTTCCTGGGCAACCTGTTCCACTGCATGACAATACTTTTTGGAAGTTCAGAAATTTTTCCTAATATCCAGCTTAAGCCTCCCCTGGTGCAACTTGAGGCTGTTTCCTCTTGTCCTATTGCTTGTTACCTGTGAGAACAGATGGACCAGCAGCTCACTCTGACCTTTCAGGTACTTGTAGAGGGTGATAAGGTCTCCCCTGAGCCGCTGCCTTCTCCAGGCTAAACAACTCCAGTTCCCTCAGTTGCTCCTCATAAAACTGGTGCTCTTGACCCTTCACCAGCTTCATTGCTCTTCTTTGGACATACTCCAGCGCCTCAGTGTCCTTGTAGTGAGGGGCCCAAAACTAACACAGCATTCGAGGTGCAGCCTCACCAGTGCTGAGTACAGGGGCATGCGTAATAGCTTTCCTAGTCCTGCTGGAAATCAGCCCTTAAAATAAATACTTGCTAAGTAAGAAATTACCTTCTTCAGTTAACTCTCCATAAGAGTAATAGAATTTATTTTTCATGGACAGTCATTCAGCACAATAATAATTTGAAACAGTTTTCCAAACTGCGATGTTAATAGACTGGTAGACCTACTAAGCAACTAATAACCTGTTCCAAATGCTGTAGTTTCCATTTTTCAAGAAAAAGTATGATTGAATTTGTAGATTTGGGTTTGCATCAGATTTGTTTTCAGTCATAGTCTACAGTGTGCACAGATGTGAAAAGTGTGGGGTGGGGATATAGTGTGATATGGTAGTGTACTGAATCTTCCTGAATTATGTCTTCTCTTTGTACTGTCACCTATATTAAAAAAAAAAACACCTTATTTCTAAAAATTGCAAATGAATTTGTGAAATTTCCATATCCCATGGTGAGCGATTTCAGTGCCTTTCCCATACAATTAAAGTGGTACACAATTACAAATTCCACATGATTAAAACTTAAAAAGTAAAATTTTCATTTTAAATGTTAAAAATCAAGGTACACCATATTTCTAGTCTGATGCTGGTTTTCTTTTCATAGAACATTGCTTTTCCTGTTAGTGGTTGATGATGAAATGGGGATCTCAACAGACTATTTTCACCATTGCCTTGTTCAAAAATTTAGATGTGCCCTAAGCATATGGTCACTGTGCACATCTTGTCTTAACAGCAGCTTGTTGACCAGAGCTCTCAGTGAAGTTATGCATCATCAAGGTTGGAATACCTGGATACATAATTGGAATACCTGCCCTTTGAGTTGCAGTCACATCCCAAACACAGACCTACCACTTGCTATTTCTTAAAGTAGATGTCAGTGTCTTTTGCCCAGAGTTTGAGATGAATTTCTGATGATGAAGAGCCTTAGAGTGTTATTCACAGAGGAGAACAGGCAGAGAATTGCAGTATCCCTTGGGAATTCTGGACTTACTTCTGGCCCAGAGGAAAACCCCTGCTTATGCTTGGTAACCTTTCCCTTTAAAGTTCCCCTGATGTTAAGAGAAATCTGATGGAAAAACTGGATCAAGGCAAAGATCCCCACTCCACATCTACCAAGCAGCTAGAGGAGGGGTAGGTAAAGGAGAACCGTTCTCATACCAAGCAGGGCTCTGAGTACAGTCTCCAGCATCCTCTAAATGAGCATTCAGATGATCAGAGAAATTGGCTGTTCTGACAGGTCATTCAGGGTTTCTTCTGTTGGTAGACTTCTAAGCAGTGAAATACACAGTAGAGAAGGTACAAACCAGACAGGCCAACGTCCATTCTACAGCTCTGGATAGCATGGCATGTGTAACTTCATGTTAGTGGTTGAGGCCCATCTTTGAATTAAAGGTTGTAAAGACCTGAAAACAAAACTCCTGGGTAGATAAAATTTTGGGTGATTAGATTCAAGGCTGCACCACCCTGGCTTCTGTCCTGCTCCTACTCCCAGCTGTTTTGCATTTTTGGGGCACATATACCTGATGCTTTTTCCACAGTCCCCTATCTGATGCTGGAATTTCACCAAGCTGGAGGTGAGAGCCTGGGAACCAGCATGGTCAGGTGGCTTCAGGACGTAAGCAAATGCTACTCAGGTTGTGCAAGAGGATGTGAAACTTAGAAAACCCTTTTGAGATAGTTGACTGTGGGCCCCTCAGCAGTTCCTGAAGTGGCCTTAACACCCTGGCTTACCAGTAGATACAGGGGCTGTGAGAACCATTTCTGAACAGGGCTTTGTGCAGCTGCTGCCAGTGCCAAATCATGGCTCCAGGATTATGAAGTTTCTATGATGGATAATTAGACTCTCAAAACCACTTGTTACAGAAGTAGAGGAGTTCCAGGGAGCAGGAAAGTCTGAGGGTAAAGAAAAAATTGGGAAAAAAAACCACTCTGCCTATACAAACATTTTGTACAGCTGCCTTGAAAAACAATTCACTGTAATAATAGAATTGAAAGCTTTATGGCATTGCAGCACAGCCACAGCAGGGGGTAGGTGTAACCTAAGCACACAGTGAACCCAGATAATTCCGGTGTTTCCTGAAGGAAACAAGAGCTAGAGCTTTTACAAACAAGCAGTCTGCTTAAATGTTCAGGGGTGAGAAACTGTTTCTTCAGGTAATGAGACACGGTAAAGACATTGTATAGTGGAAAAGTTATTTTTGAGAAGAAAATTGTTAAGAGCTTTTGCTTAAGATGTTTTTAAGTACAGCTGCAGTCTGGTGTTGCAGTTTATGCAGTTTCCATATATGTGTTTTTCCTTCACCCTCCTTAAGAGTCATATCAAGGAGAAATTCAACCCAAAATTTAACCTGGCTTCTGCTACTTCTCGTGTTTCTCCATTTTCAGGCATTGGGCACTCAACAGTTACTGTAACTTCATTGTAGCTTCCCCTTACATAGTGCTAGTCACTTCTCCATTGCTTTTATGATTCACCTAGGAACTACTCTGTTGGGACAGCTGCAATGGAGAATTGGTGACCTGAGGTGTCCCAGGGGCCCCTCCTTCAGCTCTGCCCCTCTGAATACTGACAGCAATACAGCTGAAGTCACACACAGGGGCCAGGCAAGTGAAAAAGTAGGAAGCGGTGTGCACAGCATGTCTGAAAATCACTAGTAGGGCTATACAGCAGTCATACTTCATGTTAAACTAGTGCCCACAATGCCAGCAGGGGCAGTGGGGAAATAAGTAAAAAACGTCAGGAGCAAAGAAGGTTTATGGTTTTTTTTCAGTATGTCTCTCAGATAAGGAAGGGATCCTTTTGCAGGAACGTTAGAAAGAAGCAAGAAATAGAAAACAAAATCATCTTAATTAGCTTACCACACCTGTGCTTGACTGATGTCCAGATGCAATTAAGAGATTCCAAGCTAACCTTTTTTCTGTAAACAGAAGAAACATTGTTTCCCACCCAGCATGGGCATCCTCTGGTGCTTGCTCTTGAACCAAGATAAAAGAGGCTCTTCAGCTGGTGGTGCACGGCACCCAGACAGAGCATCAGGAACCCAGCGGGGTGGCCTTCATGGACCTGCTTGCGCTTTTACAGGCTGGGCTACGGTGAGACGCCTCTATGATAAGCGTGTAAATGCTGCTGAGAGTTGCCAGCAAATGCTGCAGCACAATATGTGATGTACTGGACTTCAAAGCCCTGGGAACTGAATTTTTATTATTTTTTTTTTAGCTAGAGGGACTGTTCTTGTACGCCACGGTTGATTGGTGAAGGGATTTGTGTGGCGGCCTTGCTGCACTGACCGTGCTGTATGGTGGAGAGTTTGCTGTCATGCGTACCGGCTTAGACACCCGGGGCAGCAACGGAGATTCCTGGGATAGGAGCCCCCCTTCAGGAGTGGTGGAAAAGGGCCTGGAGTTACAGGGCAGAGGAAGGGCTGGCTGAAAGGCTGCCTGCAGGTGGCTGTAAGTGATGCAGCGATAAGGGAGCAGGAGCAGAGGTGGTAGGTGGTCAGTATTGGCTGGCAGCAACTGGGCACCTGCTGGGACTATACTGTGAGCTGGGACAGCTGCTGGATTGCAGCTGCTCTTTGCTAGCACTAATCCCAACGGGGAAACAAACTCCTGCACTGCAGTGTATGGAGTGAAAGCACTATGGACTTCATTGTGCCATTCAGGAAGGGGTGTTTTGGCTTGAGAAGACACATAGAGAAGCGCAGAAAGGTGGTCTAGGCAGGCTGTGAAACAACAGGAATACAAGAAGGATTAAGTGTCATAGAAACTGGTGACTTATTGAAGAAGCCAGAGACTTCAGAGAGGAAGATGGAAGAGATAAAGGACATAGGGATGTGAAAGCAGAGGTATTCTGAAGAAAGGGCCACAACTTCATGTTCCTAAGTTGAAATCTCTGGAGGTGGGTACCTTTGTGAATTGTACCTCTCTGAACTAGAGTCTGCTTGATTTAGTCCAAGATCAGAGTGTTTAAGATTTGCATTTCCAAACTTCTAGTCCCAAAGTGAGTGCTATTCAGGCACACATAATGCGTGGCATGGACACACATAATACGTGCTTAACAAAGATCAAAAGGAAAACATGTTATGAACAATATACTTCAGGAAGCCTAGGAACACTCTGCAAAAGGAACCTTGTGGGCTCAATTTCTCTTCATAGGTAACATTATAACCTACCTAAAGAGTACTTTGGTTTCTTCCTCCTATTAGTATTCCAGACCCTTTGGTTAGAAAATTTAATCATAGCCAAGCCACACACCTATTTGCTCAAGGCAATATTGTTCTTTTGTTTAAATATGCCTTCTCACTCCCTGTGTTTAATTCACTCTTTTATTTATAAAGCACAGTTGCATTCTTCCTTAGCCTTTATTCTGCTAGGATGAACAAGTCAAGCTCTTCCTGTTTACTCCTGTATGTTAGAGTGCTAATCCCTGCACCTGCTCCAGCTGAATCCATCTGTCTCCCAACTTGGGTGATGAGTATTGTAAAGACAATTCCACGTGCAGTTTTACAAGCACAAAAGCAGTAATACTTCCCCACCACTCCTGAAAAATTGCTTCCCAGCACACTCTGGAATTGCACTTGTCTTTTACTCAGCCACATTACACCACACCAGTAGCTCAAAAGCAATTTATGATTAACCAATACATTTGGGGCTTTCACTGTCTCCATTGCTTTCAATGGATAAGCATTTCTGGTATGAGCTCAGAGCTCATTATTAAGCCTCCAGGTTCATGACCCTGCACTCCTTCTCGTTACTGCTATTCAAATTATCAGTGTTTTCCAGTTTTTCCTGTAGAGTTTCACTCTGCTATTTTGATGGTAACTCCCAGCTTCATGTAGTCAGAAACAAAGAATGTGCCCTTTCAATAACTTTTCTTATCAACATAACTTTACCCTCATTGCAATAATTTTCCAAGCTGTTCTTTCCAGTGGATTTAAAGGACCATAATATGCTGCTTCTTCTGTGTGGCCTTTCTAAGTTTCACCTCTTCCTGGATGAATCTTGATGATGCTCCACCTGTTCACAGCAACTAGATACAGGCTTGAGGAGCTGCAGCCACCCTTAACCATAGGGTGTTAGTCCTCACTCTGTTCCATAACTGGCTTGTTTTGAAGGCTACAAGCAAACAGAGCCCCATTGCAATAAGCACTGTGCAAGAATATCAAGAAAAGAACCTGCCCCTGAAAAGAACTTGCATCTATTGTGTGTCTGTCCTAAACCCCCTCATAAAAAACAACAACAAAAAAACCTACCCCAGGATAATAAGCTATTGTGAACAAGAGCTGCCTTTTTGCTTTGTATTCACAGCACTGGAAACATTAAGAGCCTAAATGAGCTACTCTCAATTGTGAACAATGGAAACACGCTGAATCACTAAAACCAAACCTTCAATAGGCAAAATGCAGCCTTGTCACTAAGACAAACTGCTCATAGCAACAATGAGGCTTGGAATAGCTTGTATGGAGCCAAACTGGCTCTCGAACTTCAGCTGAAGTTCATCCAAAGTTGAACAGGGAAGTCTCCAGATGGGCACTGCAGCTGGGGCTAGAAGGAGGGGTCATTATGTTCCTTTCTGGTTCATACACAAAGTGTAGAATTTTGTTTAATGCTTAAAATTAAGACTTACCCCCTGAGGAGTGACCAGGATAAGCCATGAGGAAAATAGCATCACTTAAACAGGGGAGATGTTAGCACTTTAAAAAAAATACTGTAGTCATAGCACTTTGGCAGCTATTAACTCAAAAAAAAAAAAAAAAAGAAAAAAGAAAACAACCTGGGGAAAAGTACAATTGTGTTGCAAAGTTTGTGCTGTGCTTCTTTCACGCAGCATGTAAAATAATACCATTTCTTTCATAGAATAAACCATCTAACTCCCAGGTATTTAAACAGAGGAGTATCAAAGTCCTCTATTGCAGCCCCTGTCAGGGATGCAGGCAGGGGGATGTCCATGTTGATGAACAGAGCTGTAAGTTACACTTCATTCTGGGTCTTACATTTTGGATCTTATTTGTGCTTGTCCCGTGCTACACAACCACATTAACAATGCAGACTTTGCCAACACAGCCTGGCTCAGGGAGAGCACAAAATACTTCAAAAAGACTTTCAGAGAGAGGTATTGGCTCTGAGTCAATCTGCCTGCTCCTAGGGACACCAGCTTATCTGCTGTGCAGGCAAGCAGTGGTGGGAAGGTGCTGGCCTCCATCAGCTTGGTCACACAACAAGTCAGAGAATGTATTTAGGACAAAAAAGCTGCCCCTGAGAGGGCTGCCCACTACACCAGGGCAAAGGCTGTCTTTGGGGAGACATAAGGGCAGACTTGGTGCCTCTTCAGAGGTGCTGGCCTGTAGGAAAGCTAACACCAAGTTTTGGAGAGGGGCATTTCTCAGGTCTGTATTTTAATAGGTCTGTACTTAAAGTTTTCAAGCATAGTGATGACATTATAGATGATGATGAATTATTGGGTTCTTAGCTTCCAAGGACATGATAATAAATTTGTATTTCTTCATGTCCCCCCCAGTCTTGAATCAATCGCAAGGTTCAAAGCACCCACAGCTGCACGCACACAGTGAGTGTGAGGGATCTAAAAAAGCCACAAAGGCTATGTGCAATGCTGATTATGCAGTCAAGGTGATAACACATCCCAAGGCATGAGATCTGCCCTGGGGAATGTACCAAAACATCCTCAGGAAAGAACAAGGACCCAGATCTTCTCAAGTCTGTGTGATTTCAGACTTAAAGCATCCAGTTGACAGAATCACACTCAAACCCAAAAAAAAAATTCACTCTGTGTTATAGCTGACACTGCTGCACTCCTTTGCCATGAGACCTCTCACTTGAGGGTGGCCCAGCAGGACTGCAGCATATCCTGGCAGGAGGGACTCCCTCACACAGCATGCAAGCAGGCTGTACTGATCTTCAGCCAAAGGGAGAGGAGATTACAGCTCCCAGTATCTCTCCCGGGGGAGGAACTCACTGAAACACAGCATTCTTAGACAAAAATACTCTTTGTTTTGTCCCCAAAATATATACTAAGATATTGCAGGTGCCAAGTGTATTTCTCCCACCCAGCATGTTTTTCTGGAAAATCAAATTCCCCTTTTCTAGTATGTGCTACAAGATGAAAGGGGGAGGAAGGGGGGTATATGTGTGTGTGGAATTGTAGCATGCCTTAAAAAATGAGGGGAGACAAAATGGAATACCAAAGGAGAAAACCTTTTGCAAGCAAGTCAGCAAAATATTATAACACATCTCCTCCTCAAGCACAGTTCCATTTGCAAATAGATTGATGAAAGGGAGGTCAGTTGCTCCAGTTCCATCATCTCAGCAAGACCAAATTGGAGTGCTGAAGGATTAGGACTTGATCTAACATGCTTTGACCTGGTGAAAAACAGACTTTGGCTGAACCTGCCCTGAGTTAGCACCCTAACTGAAAATAAAGAAGTTTAAAAAAATAATTATCTTGTTGCTCTATTCAGTTTTTAAGTCTTTTCTCTAGGACCTGATGCAAGCACTAACCTTTATTTCTAATTACCATTAAAGAATATTGTCAAGAAACAGTCCTGAAAAACTATGAACTCTCCGAACATGAAGATGAAATCTGAAAGCAAGTTTCATTATTCATGAGTAGCCTCTGGAGATATCTAACTATTTTTTTAAGGCTGACATCATCAGGTCCCTACCCACATGCCACTTTTATGACAGCCTTATATTTTTCTGATTTTCAATATATTAATCTTTACCAATAGGTAGGAGGCACTGTTTTTCTTGATGGAGAAAGAGCAGCTGCACAGAGAAACTGCAGATAGCATTTCCAAAATTATCTTTTTCAGAAGTGACTTAGCCCTGTACTCATGCTACCCCTTCTGAAAGCTTGATCAGCCATCGGACTTGAGGTTGCCTTCCAGGAGCCTGATGAAAGATTACAAGGACAAAGCCAGTACTCAGAGATGGCACTTTTGCAATAAATATTTTTTCTTGCTATTCTGCTGAAGCAGGTCATATTTACTTCAGTGTACTGTGCTGATTTCGTATCACTCCTACTTTTTACACAAATATCAAGTACCATCCAAGAAAAAAATCACTCTGCAACTCTAAGTATATGATAGCAACATCATCTTGATCAGCCACCACTTATAACAACATTACAAAGCTGTCAGGTTAGTTTGATGGGAAGCATTTTTCTATCAATCTGTTGACGCTCATCATATTGTTTTCAAAGTGTTACTGGTCCAATCTCTCCATCATAGTTTCTATTATTTTTCCTGTGATTAAGACCCAACAGTTTATGATTGGGTGTGTCCATTGAAATGTCAACAGGTCTAACACGTTACCTACCTCCCCTCTTCCTTGGAGCTTCCCCCATTGCTACACCAATGTTCATGACAGCCTCTCAGCCCCCCTCAATTTCCTAGAGAGAAGTTACACATTTTTAAATGTTTAACTGCAGTTTAGCATTCTCCCAAACTAATACCAGAAGGATAGATGTCATATAGTCGTATTAAATGGCTATAACATTCCTGGTTTGTATCTGTAAATATCTTTAAGTCCCTTCTCTGCTGTTAGTGACAAAGTTTTTCTTTCACCAGTGGCACTGGTAGGTGACCTGGAGCACAGCTGGGCTGAGAAGGAAAGGTTGATTTTTATTCTTAAGAAACCGTGGAGCACAAGTGTTTAGCTATCTTATTCACATGTTTAGTATCTTAACTGATGGAAAGAGCTGTATCAGCTTTTCCAGTTAGAAGTTTCTGTCTTGTATTTGTCACTCACAGCTTCCCCAATCTTCTCCTTATTATATATTCATGGAGAGGAGGATTATTGTTTTAACAGCTCCCTCTTAGCCAGGATGTTGTTGTTTTTCTTGAAACTAATGCACGCTTATTTTTTTTCCCAGTTATGGCTTATTAGGCAAGCTGTAAAATATTCTTAGATGTTTTCCAATTATGGTTTACATTTTCCCAAAAAAATTACTTAGTCCAGAATTGTTTTCCACTTTGTGAAATTGTATCAGCTAAAGCTACTGATATGCATTGTGTTTGCCTTCAACAAATGTAATCAAGTTATGTACATTTTTATTTATTTATTGTACCACTAATTTTTTAGAACTGTGGCTCCACTTCTCTGCTGAGGCAAAAGTGTAGTCTAGAGTTTCCCTGGTATCTGATGCAATCCCTTTTAAGCCAGAAAATTAAGAATGTTATTTAGTGATTCTGAAGATGCTCTGGTGTTGGCAGTGTGACGAGACTGCCAGCATATGTCATGTGGATCAGTGTCTCCCACAAAAACGCAACTTTCTTTTTCCTCCTATACATTATAGACAGTAACTGAAGAGGCCAGTCATCTGTTCCTCTACAAAACGGCTGCTCTCTCACAGACATCAGCTCATATTCCATTTTGCACTTTTCATGGTGGGAAAATCAATCCGTGAGATCATTTCTTTCTCATTTATCACTAGTAAATAAATCATGCTTTTAAATTTTTTTTTGTCGTATTGTGCCATTTCTTATCCCCTTCTGTCCACTAAAGCTTTCTTTAGAGATTATAACCAATGATTTAAAGATTTCAGTCACCAGAAATTTCCCATCAAATTCCAAGAATGCCATCTCTATTGAATTTATGCTCATAAATGAACAATTCCAGTTCCTCTGTTTATTATCTAGGATCCTCACATTGGTTTAAGTAGATAAATAATTTCTCCTTATTATGTCCTTGGGCATTTGGGTTGGCTATATTCACCATGGCATGGCTTGGGGTTAAATGAATGCTCATTTATTTTCCCTTATCACTATTTCCTAATGCTCGGGCTGCTGGAGGTCCCACGCTCTCCACTGTTGGTCCCTTTCTCACAAAGGGCAGAAGCAGCGGAGTTTCCCCCAGCCAGCTCAGGGGCTGCCCACTCACCAGAAACCCCTGAAGAAGAGGATCCTTCCTTTCCCTCCCTCAGCCAAAGGCAGGAGACTTTAAACAAAGTTATGCCTGCACCCTTTCCCTGGCATGCACAACTTGTTTCTGGTGTCAACTCTGGTTAATACTTGACCACATGTTGCTTTGTCTCTCCCTCTCGCCTTAAAAAAAACAAACCAAAACAACATTGGACCATGAGTAGTTTTGCACCTCAGAGAAGGGTAGACAGGAATGAAACATTAAAACAAATATAATTCTCTGTATGTATCCCTATGCTTGCTCTTAGTTCTATAGGAAACGCGGCATTAAAAATATCAAGAGGTTAGTTAAAGGTTGAAATTGGTTTACTGTGCATAAATTCAGGCATTAGTGATGCAGTCCTGTCCTTTGACTTCTAGTATGACACAAAATTCATCAGGATGGTTATCCTGCACAAATAATCAAAAATGCAGAAGCCCATTCTTGAAACCAGTGCCGCACCTTATCTGGGATGTATTGGATGCTAAATGAGAATGGCTTTACAATCTCCTGTCAACACCTTGTAAAATGGTCCTTTTATAGGATGTGCTTTAAAACAAGACCAATTATTCTTACAGACCGTAATACAAATTGTAGTGTAATTAGTACTTAATTAGCAATAATGAAAGAAAGAGTGAAAAATAGTAAAAGAAAAAGAGAGAAAAAGCAATTTATTCAAAGTAATTGCACTTCCACCTATTTATTTAACATTTGCCACTTTCAAATCTTGTCATCTTGCCAATACAGTAGCACAATGTTCTGCTGCTAGTCCTTTATATGTCTTTGTAGAATAAAAATCTCAGCTGCAGTATTCCCTTACTCTCGGGACAGAAATTATTCCTTCCTAATCCAAATCTCATAATGGCTCAGCATTTTGTGCTGAGAGATCTTACTTTTTTTGGGGAGATCAAATAAGCAACCTTTCAGTTGAGTGTCCTAAAGGAACTATTGTCTCTACAGCCACTTTAAAAGCCAGGATTTTTTTTTCCTCCCACATCTGAAGCATTTTCTTTCTTAGGAGGTGTTTATTGCATTCTCTGTAACCATTTCTTACTCGGTTTGCTTAGCCCAATACAAAATTCATGTTTAATGACCTCCTTATTATTTCAAATGCCTGGAGAAACTTGATTGAATTTAAAACCAATACCACTGCAAGGCCATTGTAGGTCTAAAAGATTTCCTTGCAAGTCTGTTGGAGGGAAGAAAAAGAAATAAATAAAAGTTAAGAAAATAGCCACCAAGAACAAAGGTACAGGCTGTGTTAACAAGCATGGCTGAATGACATCCAGGATTTTATACTCTTTCATCAGTACTCCATGGAGCTCAGGATCCCCCTGTTCTCCAAAATGTAAGGGCTTGGTTTTGGGTTTGGATCTATGTCTCCAGATCTATGGCAATGAAAACATGAAACGAATGCAAATCGCTACAGTGTTAATTCCCAAAGTTGGCAGCCAGACTAAATCAATGGTGTTTGGAAAGCGTGAATTGTCTCACGCATTTCAGTGGGTTGCTTGGTCACTAAGTTGTGGACAACCATTTGGATAACGAGTCTTTTAGCTGTTTCATCACTGACTGTGCTACCAAAACCACTGACAAAACA
The DNA here is from genome assembly GCF_000691845.1 of Merops nubicus. Taxonomy (NCBI): domain Eukaryota; kingdom Metazoa; phylum Chordata; class Aves; order Coraciiformes; family Meropidae; genus Merops; species Merops nubicus. The sequence goes on along the minus strand of NW_008580813.1, from coordinate 20,524 downwards.
TATGCCTGACAAAACATACACAAAACTCTGTATGTCTGTTGCTTTCTAGACAGTGGGCAAAACCTTCCAGGTTCATGCTTTGCAATTCCTATGGCATATCGATGAACTGGCAATACCATGCAGAAACTCATCAGTTTTCAGAGTGGCTGCCTGGACTTTCCAGCCTGCCCTGACCTTGTGTCATGGCAGCCAGGAGCCTTGAAGAAACCTTCAGGTCCTGCTTGTCACCAAGCATCCAGGTGTACCTGCCTTGTGTAAACTGGCATGTCAGCAAAAAGAGATGATCAGCTTTGCATTTCAATGAAAAAGCTTCTGTCGGCTGTGGAGACAGAGAACCTGGGCTCGTTTGCAAAGTCACCCATTAGCTTATGTGGCAGGCTGAATGTAGACGTTTGAAAGCCTGATTTAAAGCGAAACTGAGTTGGGAAGGGTTCTATTGTTTTAGTGTGCCGTTTTATTCATCTATTTATTTATTTATTTATTTATTAAATACAACAACCCAGTGCAGGACTTGTGTGTAAGTTTGTGTTTATTTTCTTTTTCTGCATGGGAGCAGCTACTACAGAGCCCCTATACAGTGCTGTAGTAACTGTGTCTTTATCTGTGGTTGTGTAAGGAGCAGACAATCTGTAAAAACGCCCAAGTATCTGAAATCCTCCCTGTTTTTTCCAGTGCAGTGGTTGCTCTAACAAGAACTATTATTTTTCTTGGCAAACCTTGCTTGCTTTATACTGTACCCACATTAATGACCTTGTACCACTTTATCTACCCTGACAGGCCATAGCAAAATAAGCCATGCTCTGTAGGCACATCCTAAAGAGCATGAAATGTGAAACTAGAACAGGTTCCTACATTTTAAAGCAACAGTTACTCCGTGCTTCCTCCAAGGCCAGCTCACAGGACAAGTTCTTTTCTAAAGCTTTAACAGTTTCCAAAGAGCTTCTCTGACCAGCCTGCCTTGCTCACATTCTTTACCAAAGTTACCAGGGACCACTCACGTGAGGAAACCCGCTGGCACAGGTAGTGAGGATGCAGCCAGTTCCCAGCAGCATGCAAGGATGCCATTCCTGAACTGGGATCACGGTTATTTGGAACGACCTACTTTGCTACTGCTAGCTCTGCGAAGAGCTCATCGCTTAGCAAATACCACACATGCTATAAGGAAGTTTTTTCCCTGAATCTAACACCAAATCTCCCAGGGCCCTCTCAGCTCCATGTTCAGAGATCAAACCCACCAGGAGGCTGCAGCTCTGTACTCCCTCCAGCAGCGTGGCTGTGCCACAGCCTCTCTCTGCCCCACTGCAGCATCATTAATCACTGAACCCCAGGTCCCTCCCTGGGGGCACGGAGAGCGGACCTACCAGCCTGTATGCCCTTGTGCCTGGGCAGTCCTCATCACATTCTCCTGCATGTGATCGGTTGTGCAAGCATTTTGCCCTTCCAGATCAAGTAGCCTGACCTGAGATGTCTCACATGATGGGACACAGGGAAACTGAGAAGTCTGAATTGCTATAGTTTCACCTTTCTAAAGTGAAGCACCTGGACCAACAACATTTTTATGCTTCTGGAGCCTGGGGACACACAGTGTTTCATCATCCCTCCAAAAAAAATGCAGTAGAACTGTTCTTCACAGAAACAAACTGAGCACAAGAAAGACTGACACCCAAACAGAAATACTGGTATTGAAAGCATACACATATGATGTGGCTGAAGAAACAGAAGGTTTGACTGAAAACATCACGCAGACATCTTCTGATTATCACCAAATTAAAGTCCCACAGCCACACTGCTGTGCAAAACATCCCATCCCACCAGTGAATGGAAAAGCATCCCTAAGCACCCACTGCGTGCTGCAAGCTAAGCAAAACTGAGCTGCTGACTTGGTGAACATGCACTTGATGTAAAGTAATTATCATATCATTTTGCAGCGCACCATCAAGAATTCGAGCAGGAAAATCTTCATCTTCTCTGCTGTGCAACTGAAAAACCAACAAAATACATCCTTCATTTTCTCTGAGCATCACTGCCACTGTGAGTTTTAAAGTGACAATGTCTAGAAGGATTAATGCTTATTTATTCTTAAATCACTGATTCATATTTACTTGGATTCAGGGAAGAAATGAAGCCTTTATCTTCCAACAATCCAGCAAACTAAAAAATATAAATATACTGGAAATATTTTTGAGAGTCTAAAACTGAAATATGCTTCCTTGCCACTTCTGATTCTGTTTTCAGCTATAAAATAAAGAAACAGAATATCATTATGACAATTATGGGATTTTTATCCAGGGCAGGAGGTAAAGACCCTTGCTCCCATCACCCTACTGCATTTCTAACATTCTTGATACCTGAGAAGCTGTGACATGTTGCCAACTTTAAGATAGCAGCTGGCTGTTTATATCTCATGAACATATACAGTTTTGTCTCTGAAAATGCATCTTCTGAAAGTCAGGGTGACAAATAAAGTCAATGCTGTCCAGCAATGGTTTCCAAAGAAGATATTCTACAGTTCCCAGTACTGCTTTCCTGTTCCAGTCTCAATGGTAAGAGACGTAATAAGAACTGGCTGCTTTTTAGGAATACCAGCAGCTAATTTAAAGTGACAGCACAGATATAGAAAAGTGAGAAATTAATAATTAAACTCCTTAGAAACTACTAGCTACTCAGCACTGCTTAAAAGCTCAGTCAGGTCCCTTTTCACATGCTTGGATTTAGGCTCCTGAGTTTGAAAGTTTTGACATTCATTTTGGGCAAGAAAGATGCTGTCTTTCCTCTGGCATCCAACATGGTTCTGACAGCTCTTTCTGCAGGGGCTGAAGCAGCTTTGGATAACAACCTCATCAAGCAACTACATCAAGCATATCTTAATTTTATTTGCATTAGCACTTAGTTGGTAATTATTAGCTGCTGCAGCAAGTTCAACAATCACCATTTGATGCTTTGTTGCCTTCCTCCACACACCCATTGCCACACTTGCCACTGTACCATTGGCAGAAAGAGGCCATTGGAGAAAGAGACACAGGAGTGCTGCCTCTGCCTCTGTCTCACACGCAGGCTGCTGTCTCCATCACCAGCATCTATTGCTTTAACCTTCAAAATCTTTGTCTGCCTGTCTCATGCCTTAAGTCCAGGTTGGCACAAGCAAACGTGCTGTTTGAGAAGCTGTACCTTCATAGCAAACAATGGGGCTGCTCTGTGAGGTGAGACATGCTAAAACTCACGCTGTGAAGGTTGGAAATGTGCTGAGGTACCTACTGCCAAAAGCAGCTTGTGCAGCTCCTTTTCTTCCTCACTGCTGTTACTGTTATTTCTTCTGAGGGAAAACAACACCAGGACTCAGGCCTCTTTGGGATGGAGCTTCTTCCTGGGGGTCTCCTGGACAAATCCTGCACTCAGAGCCCTGCAGAAGGGCAAACACCACCCTGGCACCCCAGCCCCTTCCTTGCAACATGGTGCCCACACATACCCACAGACATGTACATAGCTGATGTGACACACACACGTGTGCATTTGTCAGGAGACACAACCATTAGCTGTTGCTGTCTCTACCATGAGAAAATATTTTGACTTTCATTTAAGGTAGTTGCAGCAACAAAAAGGGAATTTGTGACCTAGAGGAAAGGAGGAATGTATGTACACTGGTGTTGCTACCACTGTCACTAAAGGGGCTGGCAGGCTGGGCTGTGTGGAACACAGTGCCGCCAGTGAGATGATACCTTCCTAGCTGGAGTGTTTTTAGTCCCTGCTCAGACAGCAACCATAGCATCTTAATAGCCTTGGTCTTATCCAAGCATGCAACATGACTTACTAGAGCTCCTAATGGTGCACAGCCCATTACTACAATGGGTCATGTTCCTGGAAGACAAATTCATCCACAACCAATATGCAGATGGCAACCCTGGTTTGGGGCCACCTGGGGCAATGATTACCTCTTCATGTGGCTGTTCTTACAGGCTTACATTTGCAAGATACAGTTCAAGTTTCTTTTGCATCTCTCCCCATACTTGCCACCACCTGCACTCTGTTTTCAGTTTGCTACCCACTTGTAGGGGTCCCTTTGCTGTCTTCCCTGGCTGCAACACCTTTTGTCCACCATGGTCAGCCTACACCCTGCCAGCTGGGTTGCGCCAGCACCCCACCACCCAGGTGTCCCACCCAAGCTGCCAGGGTGCTGTGGGGCCAGCTCAGACCCTGGGTTAGGTGGCCCTAGGGAGAGACATGCCTCCCCAGCACACACACCGTGTGATGTGACTGGCCAATGACATGCAGATAGGGCACGAGCTCCTACAGAAAGCACATCTACCCTGGTCACTGCAGCACTCCCAATGTCACCTTAACCCTCGTTTCTTTTTCCAGGTCATTAACTGTTAAACAAGGAGAGAAAGCAGAAGTGAGTCCTGCTTCCCTGAGAACAGCACATCATCAGAAAGGGATTGCTACGTATCGTCAATCCTCTGCTAAAGCAAGTGTAGGGGATAGCTTTGCCAAAAATAAGCAAGAAGAATCACGAGAATAATTCTACAGAAAAAAACATCTCCAGGCCTTTTGGGCTTTCTTCTGCCAGCATGGGCCTGTGTGAATTTGGCCTGGGCAGCAAGTCCCCACTGATTTTGCCTGACTGGGCCCCGCTGCCATCATCTCCTGTGTGCTGGTAGACACCCAGACAAGGTGGGGCAGCGGGCACAGGCAGCAGGACCAGGGTGCTCAGATGGGAGAGCAGCTGCTGCTGGAGGAAGCAGCTGTGGGAAGCATGGCAGGGCACTGTGGTCATAGCTCCAGCTGAGTTGAGTTCCGACTCAAGCTTTTCCATGGACTGCACTGAAGTCTCGAGGTACCTTTGCTGCTTCACCTTCATCTCGAAATCTGATTTTCCACCTTCCTGAAACCCTCTCGAGAGCGTGGGAGTTTCCCTGCTGTAGTGGACAGCTGTTTTCAGTGCAAAAGAGTTCCAAATTTAATGTCCCGAGTGGGAATTTCCAGCCGTAACTTGGCTGCGCTTTTAGTGCAGTCTGACTTGCAGCCACATGATTTGCTTTTGACATTGAACTGTTTGTTCTTTTCACATCCTGGCCACTTCCACCGTGCCTAAGCATCACTCATAAAACATAAAGGCTTGAAAATGTAACTGCCAAAAAGCTGCAGAGCTGGTTTGCTTGTACTTCTCAATAATTAGGTGCTTTTCAACACTATTAGTCTTTGTTTTTAAGGATTTGTGTATCTCCCCCACACTGTGCTGTTGTATTCTGGTCACACAGCTCATTTAGATTCTTGAGCGTGCACTGTACTGCACCCAGCTCCCTGCCTCCAGGCACCAGCAGCATCTGATGCAATTTTATTAATCAAAAAAAGATGAAACCAGGGCCATACCCAGCTATCAATCTTGCCTGGTGTGCCAGGACTGCTCATGAGGATTTTAGAAAGTCCTAGGCAGACTTTTCAGTAGCTCTGTTTGATTTTAAGGATATCAAAGGATGCAAGTACACCTGCAGGAGGTGTAAAGGAGCAGAGCAGGAGAAGCTGGGCTTTGCCATGTGCTGCAGTAATGCTTTATTCCCTCCCTTGAGGGCCAGCCAGCCAACACCCTGGGATAGTGCTGAGGGATACAGTGCCACCCCAGCTCCATCTCCTCCCTGAACCTTTGGGGTGGTGTGCCCTCCTGAAGGCACCAGGAGGAAGCAGGCTCCATAGTGTCAGGTACAAGGGCTGCAGTCACAAGGAACTATCCTTGTATGAACTGCAAATAAATTTGGGGGGAAGTTTTTCTTTTGCACTGGTCAAGACATTGTTTCTTTTGCACTTCCTGAAATGACAGAGGTACAATTCTTCTGGCACTATTCCAGTCTTAAATAAAGATGAGTTATAACACCAGGCTTTGTGAAAAGCATTGAGAAAAATGCTGATCAGGAAGTTCAGTGTAACTCCTTGGCAAAACTTGAGAAGGGAAGGATAGTGTAATCTTTATAGATTTATGGTTGCCTGTAAGAAGAGGAAAGGCTTGATGTGGCTGTAGTTCAAATAACTAATTTTCAGTGAATTGTTTCTGCATCCTGTATTTTATCTGATTGATCCCTATATGTGTCTTGAGTCCTTCAGACAGAGTCTGTCCTCTCAAAGTGCCAAATTCCAGTACAAATGTTCAGGAGGGAGAGAAAATACAATATAAATCCAAACTGAATTGAATTTCTGCTTCAGCGTAGCTTCCCCTTAAGACTGCACTGGCATGAGTTGCTGAAGTCCTTGCATTACCCCCACTACAGCCTGCAGCCAGTCTGAAGGCAAAAGCAGTCTTCCTGCATCTCTTTAAGCACTCCCCTGCCAGCGTAAAAATTCCTACAGCTGTAACACTATATAACATACTTTTTTGTTAAGATAACTAAAAGTTGGCAAAACACTGTCAGTAAAGCCAGATGCCACCTTGTGAAATGGGGTTGAAGCACAAGCCCTCTTACTAATTAATATCATAAAAATGCTTTAGAATTAATTTTAAAAAATAATATGGTTGCCCTGGCTACCCCATCTTCTTTGCATGCACTTTGAAAAAGAGAAACAAATACATTAAAACCTGATCCTGAGGCACCAGGCTATGACTCCAGGAATGACATCTTGCCAAAGACAGTAAACATCGCAACATAAGACGCTGACTGTCAGCCATGAGCACTTCACTTGAAACGAAAATCATACAAAGACAAGCTGCTTTAAGAAGGGCATGCCAGGCTCCACGTAACTCTGTGGCATACACACTTCTGCTGATATTTAAGAGGGAGCTAAATTCATATTTATTAGTCTGGTCCAACTCCAATCCAGATGGTCATTAAAGGCTGGTTTTATGAATCCACTTTCCCTGAGAATAAGCCACTAGTTATTGCCCGATTTGCTTCCAGAGGGTTGCTCTGGAGCTAGAGCTGCTTTGACTCCACAGTTGGGCTGCGGAGGAAATCCCATATTTGGAGATTTCCATGCCTGGTCTCAGAGCAAGACGAAAGCATATCCACAAACAAAGGCCTCAACAAGCACCAGCTCCATGAGGTGCCTCAGCAGGTGGTTTAATAGTTGACTCATTGCTAGTGATACAGAAACGTCAGGACTATAATTCAAGCAGCACACATTTTTCAAAGATGTTTATGAAAGCTCACTCCTCTTTTGGAAAAGGACTAAAGACCACCCTATTAGAGGGGGTGGGGAGAGAGGGGAAAGGGGGGAAAAAAACAAACAAACAAACAAAACAAAACAAAACGCTAAAAAAAAATCCCAGGAAATAATTTACCAGCTCTCCTTTAGAGTTAAACCCAGTACCTGCAGTTAATTCCTGATACTTGTCTAATATGCTCTACACAGCTGGAAGTCCAGAAACTTTTATTAATTTCTCAGGTAATCTGCTCCAATACTTCACTAGTTTTACCATTGGAAAACTTTTCTTATTGCCTAACCTTGCTGTAAGGTAGGATGTCTTTCTTGTCACATCCGCCACCAGACAGAGTAAACAATTCATTCCTCTTTGCAAAAGTCTTTTTCATCGACAAAGCTTAAATCAAGAACGAATTTAGCAAAATGTTCCACAACAAGTCAGATACTTTTCTGGTAAGTGCGCATTGTGTGCACTCAAATACAATTATCTGTGACTTGAAGTAACATTTAGCCATTTTAGACTCTAAAAAAAATCCATTCCTTACACATGCAATATAAATTATTTCAAACTTAACCTCAGCACAAAGATTATTGATCAGTTTTCCACAGTGTGCCCAAGTCAGTTTACCCAAGGGAAACGGTGTTTCAGCTACTCTGTCAGGAGTAGGGATGTAAAAAAAACAATGTAGTATTTTTAGACTTTATTAAGTAGCCAAGAAAATGAGATTTACAGATAAACAGAAAATTATATCATTTCTGAAATCAATACTCCCACAGCATATAAACACAGGCTTCTTGAACTCTCAGTACATAATATGCCTCACACAAACAGTGTCCAGCCTTCTACCAAGTCTGTAAACACCAGCAAACAGTAGAATGTCCCAAACTCTATACAGTTTTTCTGGAGAAAGGGGTTGAATTAAACTAAGGCAATTGTTTTCTGGAATCAGAAGAAAAGTATTTCAGAACTCATACAGACTATCATATAAAATGTGTTTGTATTTTACTGGGCAATTATATATTTTGCAGATATTTGTATACTTATAAGTAAAATATTTATCATCTGTTTTTAAATGGTCTAATGTATTTATAGCAGTTCTTCCAACATATCACAGTTAAGATGGGACTATTTTGGTTTTAAGGCTATCAGAAAACACTTGGTATGCTGTTAAAGAGAAGCATTATGCAATTCCTGAAAGAGCCTTTTCATCATCCTTAATAAAGTTTAATTATTGTAGCCTTACCTAATGTGCAGAAATAATTTATAGGAGCTGTAAAATATTTTAAGATCCCATTCCCTTCAGGTTAGAGAGATAAATATCTTAGCAGAGTGTACCTCAAGGTTTCCATGCTTTGTGAGCTGACAGACTGGTTCCCAATTTCTTTCTTAGAATTTGCAGCAAAGCAATCAAAATGTTTTGCCATAACAACTTTAGGAGTATGCTTGTCCCTTAATTTAAGCTGCCTATAATCTAGAAAGGTAGCTGGAAGCAATTATTGCCTGTTGTTGTCTACTGATTTGCAGCCAAAGTGTTGTTTTCTAAATAGTAACATTTGCTGTAGCAAAAATAACCTATTTATAGTGCAGCTGTTACATTTTTAGATATGCATAATAATGTTTCACTGAGGTCTTGAAAACAGTCTTTAGAGAGCACGCTACTCTTTTTACCTACCCAACAATAAACATTTGGATATTACAAGGTTTAGAGGCATCAGTGGCCACAATCTTTAATTGTTTTCTGAATTGAAAGAGGATCCTGTTATTCACAGTAAATGAAGCTGCTTTCACTCTAAAAAGCTAGACTGCTTCAGAAATAGGCAGAAAATGTTACTGCATTTGCTATCATTGTCAAGAGATTTATGTGAGTGGCTGCAGAGAGTACAATTGCTGCTTGCTGCTTTTACAATGCTCATTTCTGTTGCTCTCTCTAAAAACCTATGGAGTTTTTATTGTAAAAGCTATATTCCAGTTAGTTTTTCTAATCTATTCTGTTTTCCTGCTCTCTTACGTCTGACAGTACCCCATCAGTCACAAAGAACTTTCTGGCACTGTCTGTGACAGGAGGTCAGAGAACCTTTCTGGAGAAGTAAAACCCCTCTCTGCCTTTTGTCCTGCCAGGCTCTTCAGCCTTCAAGCACAAGCCTTCAGACAATAACCATGAAGCCTTCACTCCAGGTCTCCTGAAAGCATCCTCTTCCTCATGTCTTTTCTGAACTCTCTCTCAGTTCTTCTTGCCAGCTCTGAAAGCAATGTTATTCTCTTTCCAGGTCCATGACCAAGTCATGAAACCCTCTTTTTACGACCTCCCGCCCTGCTCAGAAAGCGCCAGTAATGCAGTAACTCTTTATGGGGTGGGGGACTCACGTATTTACAGGCTGCAAGATGAACATTTCCAGAGGCTCTTGTTATGATTTCTGTGCAGAAGTTTCCACACCATGTCCAAGTGAACTGGCATGCCATGACACTCTAGCATAACACACTTCGTGAAATGCTGAACTGGCTTTTGCAATAAAGCAGATTATATTTAATAGCCACAATCGTTAACTTCTCAGAAGTTCTCCACAGAATATTTCTTTACCAGGGGTGCAGGTACAACACTTAATGCACACTGTAATATGGTAATTTGGTGAGTAAAGTCTGTCATCCTCAGCTATAGTTTAATGGCTTTTTCTTTCATATTCTTGGTTTTATCCAAAGACGGGCTCCACACATTACAGAGAAGTGCCTTCAGAGAAGAAAGAACACATTGAAGATGGATCCTTAACCCATAACTACCACTCTCACACCAAAAAGAAGTGGAGCAAGGGATGCTCTAGAGGATAAGCAGCAGCTGATCACATACGCTCACTATGTGGAAGTACCTTCTCCTAGCGAGTTCAGATTAGCCCTAAAAGACTCTGTAAGCCCTCCTGTCATGCTGCTGTCTTTTGTTCAGACATATGTATGAGAGCTAGTCAACCTGCTTGCAAATATAGCCTCTTTGTTGATCTGTCACCTGACATCTGTGTGTGAGGGACCCTTCCCCACGCTCACCGTGCTGAGGACCTCTTTGTAATGCACTGTTCCTCATGCAGGACAATCACACTGGTGGTTAGCACCACAACCTCTTCTACAAGTTTTGACTTTCACACTCTCTCTCTCCCTGTATTACGGAGGAAGTGCTCATAAAACCTGACTGCTAGTGGCAGCCCTCCATCCCAGGGCTGAGCCCTTCCAGCCAGGTTCTCCTGCTCTGCTCTTTCCATGCACTGCAACAACCACTGTCCATGTCTTGAGCTAAAGATGCACAAATACTCTGCACAGCAACATTGATTCTGTGAGCAAAGAAGGAATGATGCTACAAGAGGAAGAAGAAGCCAAAAGAAGAAAAACTACATCAGGCCTTATGAGTTGAAGTCAGTAACATTTAGTGCAGGTAAATAGTCACAAGACTTTTTAATAGATTTAAAATCCCAGAGCAACCTTTATATAAATTCCAGCCTTTCCTAAGCAGCAGATATTTCACTAAATTAAAGGCTTTTTATAACTGAATAGCCACTCATGCTTATGTAAGCACTTTCAATGGCCCTACACATTTTAATTCTGGTACGATTCTAGTTTCATCATCAAACTTTCTTATGACCACCTTCTGGGTGAAGAACTCTCAATTTTAACAACACCTGTCTCCACAAGGTAATCAAAGTCTCTGGACAGCACGCTTGTTAAAACCAGAGTGCCAGGTGCAAAGCCACCAAAACTGTAGACAGTAGTAACAAATTACTGAGTTTTGACCAACTTTACTAACATTACCTTCTAGTTTCATTCAATTTTTGCTTTACTCCCCCATTCTCCCAAGAATGCTGATCAGCTGATGCATATCTTGGCCTTTGTGTTAGAGCGAATACAAAGGTGTCTCCACACAGCATCTCCTGATGGAATGGAGAGGACCCCATACAGATCACTTGCTGTCACGTGGAGGACAACCTCTTCTCCCAAGAGGAGTAAGGAGATAGATAGCTCTCATTTCCCAGCACAACACCCAGATGAGGTTCTCCAGAGCTTCTTTGCCCTGGTTTAGTGGCAAATGCCTCTTGGTGACAAAATTTTGCCTGCACACAAGAGTAATAACCCTCAGAGGTCATCACAAGGGAGCCATAGAAACTCACCCCGGGGATTTTTGCTACTATGTCGTGCCTAATAAGACCTACAGACCTATATCAGTCTCTGCTCTCATTCAAGCCTATGTATTCATTTTAACTTATGTGAAACTGCAGCTGAGGAAACAATATTTTTACAATATCCAAAACATAACAATTCACCTTATAAATATATCACTTTATAAACCCAGTATATCTATCCAGAGATCTTCAGATTCTAGTAATTAAAAGAAAAAAAAAAATACACAAACATGCATACATATCTCTACTCCTCCATTTGGAGGCAAAACCCTTGACCAGGAAACCCTGGATTACAATGACACTAAGCAGCCAATTTAGTGGTTCTCCTGTTACACTCTGGAGTCCGACTATTCCTTTCTTTTGACTAACAAGGTACTGAATATGCACAAAAAAGCATCTCCACAGATGCGTAGAATAGTCTAATAACTGCAGAGCAATCTTTAAAATGTTTCTGCATGTGAACTGCTGAACACCTACTCCTGTACTGGATATATATAACAAGGTTATAAGTAGAACACACCAATGTATCCTGAAGGTATGAAAAGATCTAACCTTGTGTGGAAGACCTCAGTAACTCAGAAGGCATATAAAAAGCTAAGACAGATTTGGTATTATATATTCATCTCCTTTTCTAGGCTTAACATAAGATTTATAGCTACTACACAAACATCTTCCCGACATCTTTGCACACAAGAAAAACTATTCTAAGAGAAAATACATTATAAACAAAGAGAAAAAATACAGATATAATCAATCATGCTCAGTTATAATTCAATTCTATAGCATGCCATCTTCTTCTCTCCCTCTCCCCTGATGTAGGGATGACTATAAAACTCTCTAGCAAATTCAAAATTAACAGGGGATACTTTGGGTGTATCTGACTAATGTAGAATTTGCCAGGAAACAAAACCAAAGAACAAGAACATTGTTGTTGAAATTCTAATGACGAAGCAAAGTCCCCTGCTTTCTTGGGAATCTTTGGTTCTCCAATAGAATAACCAACAGATTAATTTCTTCTTCCTTTAAAAAAAAAAAAATAAATTTTACTTTTCTTTATGTTCTCTTGGCCAACTGACTCAAAACCGACAAGCATAGTTTCAGAAAGTATATAGAAACCCACTTAATAGGAACATAAACTGAGAATTGGAAAGAGAATTTAATGAAAACAAAACATATTAAATAAACCACTATTTTACTGAAAATATACAATTACAAGACTAATGTGTTTTCTTAGGTGACAACATTTAATGGTTTTAAACACAGATTGAAATCATAGTCTTACATAAAGATTCGGTTACACGGGGGGTTTTTTTCTGCAATTCTTTACAAGAGTCAAGTATTTTTATGCCAAAACTCATACATTTTTCAGTCAGTTAAATCTGAATATCTAACCTTCTAAATTAGTGCCACCAAAAAAATTCTTGAGGATGAAATAATCTTCTGTTGGCCTTATTGCTTTGCTGACACCTTTATATCTTCAGCACTTTTTGAGCATACTTTTGCATGTACTTTCAGTCAAAATGTCATTTCAATTTTGAAACAGGCACATTTTAAGAGATGAAACTTGCCTGTGCAGAAGACTTCAGCCTTTCAAAACAGTTTTGTCCCCATCAGAATTCAAAACTCTGTCAGTAGAAAAATACTTAATATTTCCATCAAGTAGCCTCTGCTTGGCCAAGTGACCCCAGAGCTGTGGGACTTAAAAACCCCAGGTCCTACTGCTGGGTGCCTGCTAGAGGAGCCAGGGAAACAAGACGTCTGAAGTCAAAAGAGGGACAAGAGGAAACCTGGTTCATGGAGACCCAGCTGTCAACAGGCACCCAAGCTTCTGTCTGTCCTCTCCAAACCCAGCCATATAGGTAGAAGAGGTTACTGTTTCTCAGAAGAGTGCTTCATACCTAAGCACTCCTTCATTCATTTAAACCAAATATAAATAATCAAGCCCATTATTTCCCCATACACCCCTTTGATTTGCTAGGATTGATTTTACAGGATGAATACCAGAGAGCACTTGGCCAGGAGCTTACATGAGGAGGTAGCTTACAGTAAAGAAGCTTCAACAATCCCTTCCATCAAGCACAGTGGTCCTGGGAGAAAATACCTGTTTGTGCCTTCCTCTGAATCAGAACCATCTCCACATAACATTTTGATTTTGACAAAACCCAATAAATTCTACTGAGTAGGTGTTTTATTGATTTTTTTTTTTCCTAACCATCTGTACAATTGCTAAGAAACTGATGCACTGTCAGACATTTCAGTGACTAAGTAATGAATAATTGGCACTTAATCTAACCAACTGTCACATTAGACAGTTTCTGAAAGCCTGTTCATAGTAAATACTGGGTTTGAGTGGGGAGTTGTAGGTACCAATATTCCCAATGTGAGTTTCTTGATTCTTCTTCATCTGTTGCCTCCAAATGAGCTCATCTCTCCTTTATGCACATTGCAACATTTTAGTCCTGTGACATTTTTATCCTGTGAGATTTTCAGCCTGAAATATTAAATCCCACAACACTTGTCTGCAGAGGTCTTTACAATTATTCATCATTCATATGTCTTTATAATCATACTAATGTTTGAAGCTGCCCAGGGAAACATCTAGGAATCAAGTTATTGCATGCTAAATGACTGTCAACTTCCCTCAAATCAAGCTGCATGTGCTGTAGCCATGTGACATATGTGACATGTTCCACAGTTAATGTCCAAACCCACATTTGTGGCATCATTTGAAATTTCCCAAGAAGAGCAAAAAGACACAGGATTTGAGTTTTGGATACCTGAAACCTTCAAATTTACTTCCCCAGGAATATATTTGGTTTAGTGTTCCTTTCTTTAGGTGTGCTTTAGTGTTGAATGACAAAAATCTTAGTATTCTATTGGAATATAAATCTAAATGGTTCTGTGAATTACCTCTCCACCAATGCCATCCACAGAAGAGGATATTGAAAGGGGGAAAAAAAAAACCAAAAAAACAACCAACAACGAGAAAAACCAAAACAAAACAAACAAGCCCAACCTATATATCTCACACCTTCTAATAGCTGAAGAGAAGCTACAGGAAGGCTGGAGAGGGACTTTTCACACAAGTGTGCAGCGACAGGACAAAGGGAAATGGTTTTAAACTGAAGGAGAGTACGTTTAGACTAGATCTTAGGAAGAAGTTCTTCAGTACAAGGGTGTAGAGACTCTGGTATAGATTGACCAGAGAGGCTGTGGGTGCCCCTCCCTGGAGGTGTTCAAGGTCAGGTTGGATGAGGCCTTGAGCAACCTGGTCTAGTTGAGAGGCGTCCCTGCCCTTGGCAGGCAGGTTGGATTAGATATCTCTAGGGTCCCTTCTGACCTAAACGATTCTATGACTCTCTATCTGTTGGTTTGAACAGTAAATAGTTGATATTCATGTAATATATTCAGGAGAAAGAAATCTTCCTTGTGTGGAACAGAGCAGCCTTGGCAAGGAAAAAGGCTCTCTCTCCAAATATCTTAGCCTGTGACAGTTGTCTGCCACATCTATCTGTTTAGCTTAGGGCATAAAACTTTCCTCCCTCCAGCTCCTCCAAGAATGAACAATCTCTGCTACTGAGAGCAAAGCACAAATCTCGCTCCACTCACACCTCCTCATCTCCATTATTTTTAGTGCAAATGTTTGAAGCAGTTCATTGAAGAAAAAGCTATTAAGGAACAAGCAGCCCTCTTTCCTTTCAGCTTGCAGGGTAATTAGACTGGCAAAGCAGTCACAGTGTTAATTTATTCCTGGCAGATAAATTAACTGCTTCTTTGCAGACACTGGAGGAATGACTCACATCATTAACACAAGTTTATTAACTACAGTCTATCTCTCTCCCTCACCTCCCTCCTTCAGGCACAAGACTAAAACTGGAAGGTTAGCTTCATTACGTTTCACAGTGTTTTCAGGGATTGTCTGTCTTCTGTCCCCAGTCCCAGGGTTCAGCCTCGACAGCATTTACGAATGGCTTCTGCTCCCGGTGCAACTGATTTGCTCTGCTGGGAGCCTGGCCAGGGCCTTAATCCCTTCCTCGTTTTTCACAGTCATAGCAGTCAGCTAAATATCAGCAATACCTTCTACACCACAGCAGCAAGTCTGCCAGGAATGTTATTAAGACCTGATTTTTAGGTGTTTTTACACAAAACACAGCTAGGAAAGTTTCCTACAGACTGAAATTAGAAGGCTGAGTCCTTCAAGTAGTCATTCACACCAACAGCCCTTACCTGCAAACTTCATCAATGGCACCATTCACGTGAGAGTTTATGGTTTACGGGATTAGACACTCTATGTAATGTCTCAGGCCGAGATGCCGCCACACACACGCACATGGCCGAAACCCAGCCACACAGCACAGCCCTGCTACCCTCTGCCTATCAGCAGCTGAGACATTCAGAAATACAAATATTACCAAAAAAAAAAAAAAAGTGGATGGAAGTTGCTTTTTAAATCCTTGATTTGTCACCACTTGGAAAAAACCAACTGCTTTTGAGATGCATGCAGTCTCCCTTTAAGCCCACCATGATGAATTCATCCTTCACAGAGGCCCGTGTTGTAAATTGTGGTAAAAAAATTACTGCTAGCCCTACATAACAGGTGAATTCATTTTCTAGGCTTGCCAATATGACTTATTTCAACAAGACTTACATTCAGTTTTTAGAGGCATCATGTTAATATGTTTGTATAATATTTTTTTTTTTTTTTATACAAATCCCAGCAGAGACAGGGACCATTTTTAAGGACCTCTATCATTGCAAATGCCACATTATCTCTGTCATGGGACACCTGCTTATCTCCAGCCCCTTTGGCCCAGCAAAATTAGCTTCTTGCCACATCAAGAAAATTTCAGGTTCTGTTGTTTTTTTAGGTTAAACAAGATGCTATAGCAACTCTAAGTAGAACCTGTTATGCTGGCTCAGGTCTGCAGGCATGGTATGCAAGTTTCAAGTACTCAAACTAACACGGATGATGAAGGAGGTACTTGTACCTTAACTCTCTCCATCCCTTGTAGGAATAAGACTATTAGAGCCTGCATTTTGCTGGTGACACTACCATGGCATAAACATTCATTCTCTGTGAGTTAAAAACTTGGTTACCATATCTCTCAAAGGAGGTGTTCACCTTGCCTGCTCTCAAACAAGCTTCTGCAATAAAGACTGTGGCAGGACTTGTAGCAGGTTCTCAATCCATATACTGCTCACTGCCACCAGTCCAACAGTCCACCCCAGTGCCCTGGGGTATGCCAGGTACAGCAGATCTCTGACCAAACTGCCCCCCAAGCTAGACCAAAGGAAGGAAACACAAGGTCCCACTATTACTCACAGGACAATGCTGGGTGGTGGTTTGGGCCATATCTTTGCAGGGAGAACCCTTTCTGGTCCACTTGTGCAGGCTCTGTGAGATCCGGCAGCAAGCCAGTCTCTGCGAGCACATATCAGGCTAACTTCAGAACAAAACTTATCAATACCCTCAGCACTGCCCAGAGACACTTGTACAACCAGGGTTAAAGACAAACCTTTCTGCCTTTGACACCTAATTCTGCCCTCAAGTTCTAGTTCTGTTGGCCTTGAATGATAAAATACCCCAACCCTTAGTTCTTGACAGGACCATAATCTGAGTGCTAGCTTAGACCACATATGCTTTTTATTTGCTCATTAGCACCAATAAGAGGATTGGCAATAAACAAGAAAAGAAATTACAGTGGATACAGTGACTTACAGGGCACTTTTTAAAAAATGAAGCACCAGGCTCCAAAAAGATTTACCGTCCTTTGGCATGAAGTCAGCACCAGATCATGCTGAGGTAACAGGATTACTGTTTGCACTGGGATTAGAGATAGGTTAAGGCTTAGTATTTAGGAAAGCAGAGAGCCAAGAGGATTTATGGTAAGGAGAAAGCAATATGAATAGTGTATGGGGTGGAAGGTTTAACTTTAGCTTTTAGGTTGAGCAGGATTGAGGGTTACTGACAGTAGGGTCCAAAGTTTGCAGCCAAATCTGAAAATTGCAAGGATTTGAGTAAGACCTGTGTGTGAGGACTAAAGTCTAGCTCAGGTGTGACCAGGGCTCATTTGCCTGTGGGTTGGTATCAGGTAACAGGGGCTGGATAGCAAGGACACAATTAGGATGAGAAACAAGAAGCAGAAGGAAGCTGTTGTTGTTCACAGGAGGGATACAAGGACTGCTGTTCCCTTCTTGCTAATGAATTAGGGAAGGTTCAAAATGTGTGTAAGACAGGGGAGGCAGGTGTCCTGCCTGCTGCCCTGACCTAGCAGCATTATCAGGCTAGTGAATGGCTTATATTTGTGTTGGTCCAGGTAAGGCTTACTGGACTAGGTCTAAGGATATTACTGTATGAGTCTATGATATCTTTTAAAATCAGAGCTACAACATGCATTTAAAGTTAATCCTCTAATCATTCCCACTTACTTTGCATTGGGCTGTACTGCACGCAGCTTTGGTGTGTGTAAATAGACTCCTTGCAGACAAAACAAACCAGAAAGGTCCTCTCCAAGTGTGATTCCACCCTTAAAGCAGACATGTGGGTCTGTAATGCTGTTTTGCTAATGCGCCAAGGTCTGCAGGACAGTCTATTCTTGGAGACTCCTAAACAAGTTTTAGCAGCATGTCACAAGCTGCAATGGGAAGCATTGTTATTCAGATAATATTGTGAGTCCCAGAACAACCTGGCCATATAAACTGCTATGCAAAGACCTGAGAAAAAAATGACCTTGCAACAGAAAAGATCTTGCTTGTATTTATCCTTGTTCAGTAAGAACATAAAATTGGATAGAGGCAGTTCGGAGACTGTAGCAAGTTAAAAGAAATGCCAAGTCAGAATAGTATATCCATAGTAGATATGATAAAACAGCTTACTGGATGTAAAAACCACTTTTGCATATCATGTGGGAGAGCTTGTAAGGAGTGATCGATGACCAGAGATGAGCAGACAAGAAAACTAAAGATAGAAAATCATGATCCAACATCAAGGAGCATTGCCGGGACCTGAGAAACAACATAAGAACCTGGGATGCTTTATGGTGATGTGTAAAATCCAATCTGCTCATAAATAATCTCTCAATTTAACCACAGGTCTGCTTGTTAGTAACAGTTACAAAGATAATCTAACATGTCCCATAGTTGTTGATAATAGTTACACCTTAGCTGACCGATGTCTGTGTCACTGTCTTTGCACTTTGAAATGTGATGGTAGCCCACAACAGCTCTTCCTCCACTGTAGGAATTCACTTGCCTGCTCCCCAAGCAGCTGGCAGCTCTTTCCTCATCTGTCTGGTCCAGCTGGTGAGCCACGGAGGCTGCAGCACATATGGAGGCTGATATAGGTCTGCTTGCCCCCTGCCAGGCACCGGTTGGACTGGTTCCCTTGAAAAGCACCAGTGTTTTCCAAGAACTCAAGGAAAACAAACACCTGGAATAGTTCATACTCATTTCCCACTCTCATTACCCAGAAGTAGAGAGTTTGGACAATAGCCTCAGAGATCTTTAACACAAAGACTCCCAGGAAGTCATTGTCCATGCCTTCTTCCTGAAACAAAAGGATGTCCAGGAGGTCTGCAAGCAGTTCATCTAGAAAGTTTTCCTGTAACAGCTGCTGCATTTGTAACATTAAGTCCAACATTGTCCCACACAGTGTCTTTGGCCAAAGACCAAGTTCAAAGATGGGGCAGCAACCATGTTGTCACTTGTAGGGCAAGAAAAGAATGAGCCAGAACAGAGATAAGGCATGAACACATGCAGCACTGGAGGCACAGCTAGTTCCTGCATGGTCCACTGAAATGGAAAGCAAATGTCATTACAAGAAGGACAGAATACCTTATACTTTTTAAAATTGTTTTTCTTGTCCAGGTAGTTATGTCCAGGTTATGGTTAGGTTTACAGATAGAACTGGCACTGGAGATAGGCTTGCAAAGAGCAGGCAACTGAAGGTCAAAGTAAAATACAGGGCACTCTGAGCCAAAATAAGGACCAATGCTTAAACTGAATTGTTCTTGGTGTAATAGGGTTCTCCCCAGCCCTAGGTAAATTCAGAACTGGCTTAGATGTGAGGCTCTGGATTGGAAGGATCAAATTGCTAGGATATTTCCTGGGTCCTGTGTGGTTTTCCTTTAGTTTCAGACTTCTGGAACATTTGTCAAGAAAGGTTAGGTTACTTTTTAGGGTTACAATTACTGAGAACAGTAACAACAGCTTTGCCATAGATCTGTCATGGGCAGAGGAGTGGGATGGAGATACTTTGCTGAGAAGAGAATCTGGTTTAAGGCTAGTGGTGACAAGTCCATCTCAGTAGCTAAATTGATTTTTATGTCTCTTGAACAATTATTTACACCTAACATTAAGGCTGGAGAGGGCATGTGAGTTACAAAAATGGGGTTGAAGATTCAACAGTAGAGGATAAGATGTGGGGCCATGTGCAAGAACAGGTTTTTTTTGTTACTGTAATTTCAAGGGAGAACTAAGGAGAAGAGGCAGCTCTGGGCTATATAATTAAGCCAAGGTTCAACTGCAGAACTAGTTTGATTTACAGATACTGAAATGCCTGTGGACTGGACTGCTACCAGTAGGAAAGCATGATCTTTCTTCTTGTTTGGGTAAATAGTTTATTAGTATTAAGCCTGTGGGTAGGGTTGTGGTTATGTTTATGGTTAAGGTTGGATTATAGAGAGTCAAGACTGAAAGACTTGGATCTTGTTAGGCCTAGCAGATTAAGTCTTTTTTGTCATCCAGAAATATCTAGCATTTGTAGCTCTGAGTGATGTGAATAGTAAAGGAAGTCAAGCCTTAACTGCACCTAAAGCAAACCCTACCCACAGTGCACTCTGCATTATCCTATCTTTTCAGGCACCATTCCTTAGTTCTAAATATGAGTATCTAGTCACACCTAGTGATCAAGTTAACTCTTCAGCACTCACCTTCCAAATCCAGATCCTACTCTCAATTCCAACCCTGACACCAAATAAAACCCAGTGACAGTTAATGTCTTCAGAATAGATTTTAACATCTGTTGCCTCCTAGAACCAGCACTAGGTGCAGCACTGTAAGCCTTGCAAATTCTATGAGTAGAAACAAACTGTTGGGTCCCAGACACACAAAGTCATAAGCTGACAGTATGTTTGGGTTATGAATATGCTATAAATATATAGCATATACATTTATAGATATATAAATATATATGCATATCCTATATGCATATATATTTACTTATAGCACCTCTGCCAGCCAG